>NW_010144773.1:0-873 GCF_000699245.1 Pterocles gutturalis
CGCTGCAGCACTGAGATCACCTCGTTTCCAGCCGTGGTGTTGCACTGCGAGTAGCGAGCTGCCGCGCTCACCCCAATCGTCCCGTAGTTGGCCTTCACCCCGCAGAGATAGGCTGTGGACGTCCCTGCGCTGTCAGGGACCTGCCGGTCCACGTTGTATGTCTGCAGGGGACACACACCAGTCTCCAGGCACAGGGCTGTTGGCAGAGGCACCTGGTGGGGTGTCCCCCCAGCACCCCTTGCCACACTCATTTGCCCAGCGAGGTGGGGATTTACCTTGGAGAGAGCCACATAGGGGAAAGCATCCATGGCGAGGGGCGTCTCAGGGCCCAGATTACCCCGCATCTGCCCCTTTAGGATGCGGGTGGCTGTGATGCTGGGGACCCCAAAGCCTGGGTGAGGAGAGAGGTTCTTGGTCACCCTCTGGATTGGGTACCCTCCCTGCATCCTGCTCCGTGGGGCACCGGCCGTGCCAGCCTGCCCGGGTGTCAGCGGGACTCACCATCCCCGAGGAAGAGGATGAGGTTTTTGGCTTGGCTTATTCTGGGCTGGATCTTCAAGGCGGCCTCGATGGCAGCAGCTGCCTGGTTGTTCCAGAAGGATGGGTTCTCCTCCTCCACTGGGACAGAGCAGCACCCATCAGTCCCAGCTCACCAGCACCTGCATCCCTGGGGTATTCACACCCCTGGGCACCCCCATCCCTGGGGTACCTATTCACTGGGCATCCCCACACTGGGGCCTTCTCTGACATGGACTGAACAGGTCAGTGTGCTTTTTGGGGTGGGGAAAGGCCATGTGGTCTTGCATCCACTGCCTGCCCCAGGGGTCCTGAGGCACAGAGGGAAGGGACAGCAAAAAGGCACACGTTGGGGGG
>NW_010144774.1:0-2747 GCF_000699245.1 Pterocles gutturalis
TAAGTCAGGGGGCGGGGAAAGCCGGTGGCTCAGCCTATAGCGGGGCGGTAACGGGGGGCGGGAGCCAATGGGGGTTCGACCCGCCATGTTGGTAAAGGAGGGGTGGGGGAAGGCCGCCATCTTGTTGAAAGGGAGCGAGTGGTGGGTAGCAGGGGTGTGGGCTGACTGCGTGGCAGCAGACTGCGCTGCTTTGTACCACAACAGTGACAATAGCAACTTCCCTTAGGACCATCCGGGGCAGCGCCAACCACGGCGCTTCGGAGACACGGGTCTTCCTGGGCGTTGATGTGGGTTCTTGTTCCCCCAAGCTGCAGACCCTTTCTCCATTGGTGGGATCTGTGTCCTGCCGCCCCCCAAACGGTGCACAGGCTTCTAAAGAAGAAAAAGTAGCAGGTGTTCTGGCAGCACCCAGCACCCTGGTAGGCATCATTGACCTGCCACCTTCCTCCCAGGAGCTAAGCTGCTGTTAAAAATTTTAAGAGGGAGGTTTCTGGGAAGCCCTCCCACCTGTAGTTGGTCTGAAGTTCAGATTGGCCCTAATGGCTCCTGTGACAGGAGTGAAAAGTAAGCATTGGAGAGGGTAAAGCAATTACATAAACTCCTTAAATAATTTTATTAATTACACTTTTCTAAGTTTGAGTACTCTAGTGATACCTCACCATCTGTTTGAGAGACTCGGCCTCCTTACTGGGGTGTTGGCAGGCAAGCAGTGATGGCTTTCCTGGGCAGAACAAGAAACGTTATTTTAAATAAAACTTTTCAGCCCTTCCAAGTCAAATTGGTGTCTCCTCGAAAACTCACGATACTTGACTTTTAAAACTTCTAGCACAGTCCCCGAGAGTTTCTTTGCAAAGATCATGCATGCTAAATGGCTTTGCATGCTTGCCATGGTTTTCGAACTCGGAGAAAGTCTGATGCCTTTTTGTGCTTTTCTCGAGGGTGAATTATGAAGGGGTTTTTTCTCCATGAATAACATGCTATGAAAGTACAAGTACCAAAAATAAAATTCAATATCATGTTACTATTTATTTTTCTTCTTTGCCTTTCTGTATAGAGTTTCTTTAGATCCAGCAAGAACTGGAGAGTAGATAATGCATATGCTGTGTAAAGTCCAAAACGTTGTGCCAAACAAACTTAACTTTTCTTTGCTCAAAACACTTTGTGTCGTTGTCTTTTGACCTAATTAGACAAACTACATGATTTACAATAGATACAGTTCCAATGACTTGATTTCATACAAAAATCAGAGTAATGGAATGTGTGTATCATGTCCTAAATTTCTCTAATTTCTTCTATTTAAAACAATGTGTATTCTGTTATGATATTTACAAGGAAGAAGGAAGCAAGTTAAAAGTTTGCTTTTTTTTTGTTACAGGTATCCTAGCTTGTTATTTCTGTCAATAGTTCTTCTATTCAAATAGTTGTTGTCTCTAGAAATCATGCTTCTTTGGTGGCTTATACTGTTTTACATATGCCACAGTACTAAAAACATCTGCAAATATGACACAGAACCTACTGAAAACTTTCTGAAGTAGCAGCTGGAGGTCAGGCAGGTTTCTTAACAGTGGTAGGTGCCTATGTCCATGTCTGAAATCTGATCCACTGTAGTTAAAAGGAAGTTTCCGTATCACTACATCAAAGCCGCAGAAATTTCCCTGCCAGCAGACATGTACTTATTTGGGCATCCCGGAGCTTTGCATATATCTGGTTTCAATTTCCTGTGTTCCCTTTATTTCTAGGTGTTTTCACACACCAGTAGGAAACTAGTATCAGCATCTTTTAGAGTAGAAAGGAAAATGTTTATAGAACTGTAAGATATTGGCAAAAAAAGCAGCAGCTCTATGGGAAATTAACCTGATATGGGTATTCCCACTCTGTTGATTGTTGCTGTATGTTTGCCTACAGTTCATCCAACAAGTGTGCTGAATTTATTCAACAATGCTACATGATCTGTATTATAGACTTCTAGCTGAGATACTTAACCATCTGAAAAAGGAAATCCCGAGAATCTTCCAGTGACTTTGCTTATCCTGTACAAGCAGCATCAAATTGTTCCACCTGAGTCCTTTTGTTTTTCAAGGACAAGAAACTTTTATGACTCTGGACTAAAATGAGTGTGGTTTTCTTCCCTTTTAAAAAGCCCTTCTTGGAGGAAAAAAAAAATCACAGGCTTCTGAGCCAAGTACCCAAGTAGTTTTCAGGATGCAATCAATACCTGCCTTAAACTTCATGACCATTCTGAGAGATCACCTGTAAAAAGCTTGTTTTCATTTAACCATGTTGACAGTTAATACCAGCTTGTTTGGCAAAAAAACCTGATAGTGTGTGAGATGTTTTCCACTATTTTTTTATGTTCTCTGTGACTCAGATGCGACCCTGATTACAGAGATGTGTGGGAGTGAATAAAGGGCTTTAGTTGTGGTAGAGACAGTAAAGGAATGGCTGACGGCGGTAGGGTCTAATGAATGGCACCAACACCAGGAGATCCTGTTCCAGCCCTGCTGAGTACTATTTCACCTCTCTGTGCCGCAGGTGCCACACTTGTTTGAGCGTGGCTGGTGATACTTCTTCCTCTTGTCAGACAGTTGTTTATTTTATGACCAGGAAGAAAAATGTATCGTGAGAGTATTAATCATAGTTTGTGGGAGCCACAGTTTGTGTTGGCCACAGGAATTTCAATAAAAAAACCCAAGAATCTCAGCTTTTTCAGGTCATCCCCAATGAAGGGTGAGCCAGTACAGATGGCA
>NW_010144775.1:0-611 GCF_000699245.1 Pterocles gutturalis
CAGGTAGGACAGTGACACCAGGGACGTCACACAGGGCTGAGAGGTGGGTGTGTGACACGTGTCCCCATGCTAAGCCACCCCGGTGCCACCACCGCAGCGCCATCACCGAATTCACCTGCGATGTCACCTACACGGGGACGTTGAGCCGGGCCTTGGGACGTCTCCAACGTCGCGTCTTCGCCACCGTCCTGCGACGGGATGTCACCTCCCTGCAGGTGACAGGGACCGGGGCGGTGACAGCACGGGTGACAGGGGACGTAGAGGCCACCCACGCGGCGGTGGTCGAGGCACTCAACCTCTTGCTGTGGTACCTGGCACGGGGCATTTTTGTCCTGGTCACCATGGCGTGGTTGTCACCCCACCTGGCCTTTGTCACCCTCCTGTCACTGCCTGTCCTGGTGTTGGCAAGATCCAGCAGGTACATGGGTGGGGGGGGACACAACACAGGTCCCTTGTCCCTACTCCACACCCGCTGTCCCCTCTCCATGCCCAAAGTCCCCCCCAAGTGCCACTGTCCCGTCTCCGTGACTGCTGTCCCCTCCCTGCACCACTTGTCCCCTCCCCATGCCCCCTGTCCCCTCTGGGCACCCACTGTCACCTCCCCATACCCA
>NW_010144776.1:0-223 GCF_000699245.1 Pterocles gutturalis
TGACATCACGGTGACATCATCATGGTGACGCTCGGTGACATCACGGTGACATCACAGGGACAACCTGGTGACATCATCCCAGTGACATCCCAGGGACAGGGTGACATCATGGGGACGGCTCGGTGACATCACAGCCCCACCCGGTGACATCATCACAGTGACACTTGGTGACATCACAGTGACATCCTCCAAGCGCCATGGTGAACTCAAGGTGACCTCACAG
>NW_010144777.1:0-282 GCF_000699245.1 Pterocles gutturalis
GGGGCAGACGGGGGGGACGGATGTGGGGATGGACGTGGGGACAGACGTGGGGATGGAGGTGGGGACGGATGTGGGGACAGACATGGGGGACAGACGTGGGGAAAGATGTGTGGACAGACGTGGGGACAGACGTGGGGGACAGACGTGTGGACAGACATGGGGGACTGATGTGGGGATGGACGTGGGGACAGACGTGGGGATGGAGGTGGGGACGGATGTGGGGACAGACATGGGGGACAGACGTGGGGAAAGATGTGTGGACAGACGTGGGGGACAGACGTG
>NW_010144777.1:570-784 GCF_000699245.1 Pterocles gutturalis
GTGACGCTGGCGTGGGTGACACCAACGGGGGGGACACACCGAGGGTGGGTGACACAAAGGGGGAGCGACACCGTGCTTGGGGGTGGGAGGACTGAGGTGGGTGACAGCGGCGTGGGTGACACTGAGGTGGGGGACACCGGAGAGGGTGAGGACCAAGGTGGCGGACAGGGGCATGGGGGACACCGAGGGGGGTGACACTGGTCCCTGTTAGCAT
>NW_010144778.1:0-1798 GCF_000699245.1 Pterocles gutturalis
AAAAATAAATTTTAAAAAAAAAATAGCATCAAGATGTCAGGAGGGATGGAGAAGCAAAAACTTCCCAAGCCAAATATTTCTTACCTCCTCAATGGTAGAACTCTAAGCAGACCAAATGACAATTTTGAATATTTGTGGAAAAAAAAAAAAAAATCCTTCCCAAGAACAAGACCCAGCCTCCTGGGGCAGATCAAGAATTCGCTGTTCTGAGGCCCTTTGAAGAAGGAAAGTGCTGTCAGTCGTCACTATTTTGATCCCACTGAGCGTGTGTCTGCCAGGCAGAACTTTGCCACCCCTCCTGCATGGATCCCATTGATCAAATACAGCTGAAGCTGGGGCCAGGTGTGAGTATAGATTTGTGTCTGAGATCAGCATTGCTGCAATGACTGAGGTTCAGGTCAAAGAATAAAAATGTTCAGTTTAAGCCCTCTTGAAGAAACATTGAATTTTTACTGAAGAATTTTTACTGAATAGATGACCTAATGTGGTCTGGGAAAGCTTAACAGTTTCTTACAGCCTGAATGAATAATTTATGGGTTTATAGTAAACTGCATTCCTCATATTTAGCACCACAAGAAAGCAGTATTAGTGCTTTAACATGGCTAATACTGATACCATCTACTTTTGCTGTGAGCCAAATGAAAGGAAGTGTTGGTAGGGATATTTTTCCATTCTCACCATATTACTAGGAGTATTAGCACAGCTTTTTGAGTCAATCTGAGCAGGAAGGAGACAAGGCCATGATCATTAACTAGAGCAAGTCTTCCACTCAGAGGCTGTTTCAGTAGCTTTCCAATTTGCGTGAACTCCTGAGCACTAGACTTGGTGAGGGAGATTTTTTCAAATGCATATAGGGGATTCTGGAGTTTCCGAAACTTCCCCATGGTATCTATTAACCAGAAGAAATTCAAAGCTGGTCCCTCAGTAACACTTGGTGTTGAAAACCTTACTCCTCCATCCCAGAGCAGCTCATTCATCTAAGTTCCTTAACTGTGGTGAAGCCCCAGTGATTTCAAAGCAGCTGTGGTGAGACTTTTGCTGCTGTTCACAGGGACATACCACCCCAGAAATCCAGTGCTTTCACCACAAGGCCCTGATACACCCTGCCACACTGCGACCTTTGAGAAGGTTTGAGCCAACTACATCCTCCATAGCTGTCAGATCAAAAACATGCATCCCCTCTGCTCCTGGCAACGCCTCAGTTTCTCATGCCGAGAGACCCCTCCACTGCAGGCTGGCACCAGCATGAGCATTAAAGGGTCACCAGCATTAAGAATATGGAGTCTTAGCTTGGACTGGGGCCCTCAGCTGGTGTGGTCTCTTGTGGCTGTATATTATTAGTGGATGAATCGCGTGCCTGGTGATGAGGAGGTGGAAGGGAAAGGAGGCACACTAAACACCCTCTGCCTGGTAAACCTGCCTTGTTGGTGCAAAGACTGGACCTGCAAACAAGATGGCAGTCACTGGGCTTTGGCACACACACTGGGGTATGTGTGGCTTCACTTATCATAAAATCATAGAATCATTAAGGTTGGAAAAGACCTCAAGGATCATCAAGTCCAACCCACACCACCTAACTCACTAAACCATGTCCCTAAGTACCACATCTACACGTTTCTTGAACACCTCCAGGGATGGTGACTCCCCCCCTTCCCTGGGCAGCCTGTTCCAATGCGTGATCAGTCTTTCAGTGAAGAAATTTTTCCTGATATCCAGCCTAAACCTCCCCTGGTGCAACTTGAGACTGTTTCCTCTTGTCCTATTACTTGTTAGAGAAAAGGCCAGCACCCACCTCACT
>NW_010144779.1:0-294 GCF_000699245.1 Pterocles gutturalis
CAAAGATGCTCAGAGGGCTGGAGCACCTCGCAGACAAGGACAGGCCGATAGAGTTGGGGTTGTTCAGCCTGGAGAAGAGAAGGCTCAGGGAGACCTTATAGCAGCCTTCCAGTACTTAGAGGGGGTTACAGAAGAGATGGGGAGGGACTCTTTATCAGGGAATATAGTGATAGGACAAGGGGTAACAGGTATAAGCTGGAAGAGGGTAGATTTATATTAGATATTAGGAAGACATTATTTTACTCTGAGGGTGGTGAAACACTGGAACAGGTTGCCCAGAGAAGCTGGGGCTGC
>NW_010144779.1:363-4383 GCF_000699245.1 Pterocles gutturalis
GCAGGGGGGTTGGAACTTGATGATCTTTAAGGTCCCTTCCAACCCAAACTATTCTACGATTCTATGAAAACCTCTATGGGAAATCCAGACGAAAAGTAAGAAATTGCAAAACCTGGCATGCTTTCCTAACATAAAAGACCAATACCTTACATAAACCCCTATACACATGTACTTCTAGAAGTCCAAGACTTACCGAACTTTCTTCCCATTTTCTGTAAGCTTTGTCACATTCAACAACCCATACTTCTCTTGACCCTGTAAGATAGAGTAAGACATAAAAAATATAAAAGAAAATCTGCTTCTACTGCCATCACAGCACTGAATTAAAGCTCCCTAATGATCAATTTCTAGCAATGAGCCATCTTGCCCAAGTTATAACTTCAAGAAACCGTCATAAGTATATTTAAATATGCAGAGATCAGCAAAAACAAAATTCCCATGGGAATGTACTCATTACCATTCGGAGGGTAAAAAGCTTTCCTTCCTCAAGGCCTAGGTTCTCTGAACAAGCCAAACGACATTATTTGTGGTACTAGACAGTAGAAATTTTAAATATAAATTTATAATGATTTGTGTAACAGCACATTTGTGTTTATGTCCTTTACTTAAAAAGGAAATAGCTCACAAACAGCCTAAATTCTCTGACAAAAGTCTTCCAAGTTGTTTTAACAAATTGCACATTTTAAATAAAATGTGGTTGAAATGCATAAAAATATTAACATATTCATTTCAAAAACAGGAGTGAAACATTTCTTTGATATCCTATTTCTTCCTTTCCCAAAGCAAAATATTAGAATTTTGAACTACTTAGTTACATCTTGCTGATGAAAATAATTTATATTGGTATGCCTCTGTACAAATTTGGAGATCAGTCAGTGAATGGTGGAAAAAGAATACTGCTGAACAAGAAATGTATTTGCAAGTCTCAAATATGTGGAGTGAATATTTCTAGTTTCTATGCAAAAATAATAAAACAAAGGAATGTTTGAAAAAATATTCTAGGATAAAAAGGAAAACCATCAATTTATATCATTTGTGCCTCTCAAGATGAGGTAACAAATTCTGCCATTTTCTCCTGTCACCCCAGCCTTGTCCTACCAGTGACTAGTGCTGACAGAATTAAATTTTTTTTATCAGTTCCTTTTAAGTAGCAGCTTAAAGTTCCTAATTTAACAACTAAGCTCTTCGATGAAACAATCAACTAGGAAAAGGATACAAATTAGTTTTATCATAACAAAAGTTTCCTCAATTCTAGATCCAATGAAAACAGAAGATATATTCTCTCCAGCATTCTCCTCTAAACCTCAAATTTAAGTGGACCATAACTGCAGAATATAGTATCAAAGAAAATTTTTTTGCTGGAATACTGTGACAACACTCTTAAAGACATAGATCTGTTTTTCATGAACCTTAAAAATTTTACCTACATGTGTCAAGCACAGCACATAAAACACAGAAAAGACACGTTTTCAAGGATAATAGCGTTTAGCTGGTGGTTCAGATGTTATTTCAGTTCAACGACAACTGCTACCCTTACTTAATCTAGTATCTCCACTGGGCTGGAATGGTTTCCCAAGCCAGTGATACATACATTATTTTCCAAACTGGTATTTTCTCTAGAAGAAATGAGTCACTCTCCTGCCATGCCCTCACGCTCCCCCCCGAAAAAAAATTGCCCACTCTTTAGCTCACTTAGTTTGTGATCCATGCAGACCACTACTAACCATCTTATGCATTGCATCCTCCTAACAAACCATTGGCTCTGGTAAGTCATCATCTTTCACAGCAACTGAGTAACCCATGACCACTTGCTCATATAAATTATGGTTTTAATAATTAATCATAGTGGAAGCAGTGGGAATGCTCCAAAGAAGAATTACTCAGAAAAAGCATCCATAATGCCCTACTCAGCAGCAACACTAGGGGGTACTAATGGGAAAATTAATGCTACCAGGGAGAAGGAAGTGGAAAGCAAGTTAAGGATCAAAACACACAAAAATTCACCAGCTTTCTTTGTAGTATTTAAATCCCAGGGGACAGCTAAAGAAGATAAACATTATTTTTTTCTGTTATCTAAAGCAGCTGTGAGTTCTTCTACTAAGCAGAATAAATGTTAATAATTCAAGGTCTGAGACATATTTAAAGAAATTAGAATACATGCAGCAAAAATTGTTTGTGTGTAAGGCTATCAACTGTGCTTGCTTAATAAACACTGCTTATTTTATTGTGGAAAACTGTTTGAAGAATTCTAAGAACGGATCAGCATGAATAAGCCATAGAACCTTTCTTCTGCATGCAGAGTAATAATGAAACAAAAGTTGTGCCTAAAATGCCCTCAGCTACCTACTAAAGGGCTGCTAAAATCCATCAAGGCACATATTTCAATGCTACTGTAGTACAGTTCCAAAATTAAAAAAAAAAAACCCTTTAAACCAAAAATTTATTTTTAAAATTATTTCCCACTGTTTAAAAAGGAATGATCACATTTAAAACATAATCTGAAGCGAAACATCTGTCAAAGATCCATAATGAGTTTAACAAGCTTAAGTTTTCCTCCCACTAGTTATCCTACTAAATCAAAAAGGCACAGTTTATTTATGCCAAGTCCTCTATTACTTCTTGAGGAGACTGAAACACAAGTGAAAAATAAAGACACTGAATACTACTAACTATTCCAAGTTGCTAGGTGAGAAGATGTAATTGTTTGAGGAAGTAACCAGAGTTCTACATAGTCTGACATAACTTTATTCCACAGCGAATTTTTAACTTAATCTCCTATCGCCAAGCTGCATTTAAACCAAAGACATGTACATTTTTTCTGAAAGCACTGTTGGATGCAATGCATTCCTTTTAAAATGTAAAGCCTTCAAATAGTTTTATCCCATTATTTTTCTCAATAACAAGCAGGCTTACCATCAATTCTCTAATAATGAATAGCTCAGTTTCTACAACATCTACTTATGCATTTAAACACTTTGCATACTGACTGTGGCTTGATGCTTCGGTGAAGAAGGAGAGGACTCGTTTTCAGGAAAAGTGGCCTTAGAAGCAGTTGATGATTCCTATAAAATTCAAATAGGCAACAGAAGTTATTATCTTTCCTACAATTCTTCTTTTTTTTTTTAACCCTAAATATACTTTCTCTCTCTTTATACACACTCACACATCACAAAAAACTGTACTTTTTTTAAGCATTCACAATATCCTCAGAAAGTTACATTATACACCTGCTTACTAAATAGTATTCTTACAAGATTCCCAGACAACACTCAAGCTGGGTTAATTAGCACATACCCATTTGAAAAAAAAAAGTTAATACACACTGTATCAGCTTAAAGCAAAGCTTTCATCCTTAATAAGGGACAGATTTTTTTTTGTATGACATTGCTATCAAATTATGAAGCACATTTATAATACTAACTTATTACAGGGCACCATATAATCAATACTAAGATTTTTAAGACCAGATTGTCTTTGTGTCATTAGTAAATATAAGATTAGTACAATAAACTGTTATACATGTAGAAAAGCATATGCCAGCTCTATTAATTTTTGTGAGTCATGATCATTAATTTCCTTATAATCAAGCATTGAAAATCTCTAGCGATTCAGGTTTTTGCTTTAAAGTATACATTAACTATGGATCAAAAGAAAGTACTACAACTCTGAAAACTAGAAAAATTGCCTATCTGGAACAAAAAAGTCTTGTGCATTTCCTCTGAAATAATGATTGTTTTGCACAAATATGCTGCTTGAAAGTTTCACAAAGAATTTCAAACAGGAAAAACATCACTTGTTCTCTGTTACTGCTAACACATTTCTCCCCCCTCCATCTTTTTAATCCCAAATTCAGTTTGCTTTTCCAGTATTACATAACACTCTGCATACCTGCAATTTAAAATTCTCTTGTAAATCGACCCACAGAAGCGGCCCACTATATCTTTAGTAGCATAATAACAGAGAACATCAGCAAACCTAGGAACAGCCTAAATGTTTTGTATTTTCAGATGACTGTAGGGA
>NW_010144779.1:4406-43505 GCF_000699245.1 Pterocles gutturalis
TAAAATTAAGGAAATCAACTTCGTCCCTCCCAGAAAGGTATTTTTTCCTCTGCTTACCAAATTTCTTAGCTCATGGCTACGTACAGGTATGTGCGACAGCCAATAAAGAGTTAACAACTACATTTGATATCATCAAGTGCTTGTCAGCCATGGCAACCCATGCTTTCACTCTGACACACTTTAAGCACTCTTTTTACTGGCCTATTTTCATCAAATTGGGTTGTGTTGTTTTTCCAGGAAAAAAAAATAAGGAAAATCAAATAAAATAGCTTCCCCAGGAGTCAGCTAAAAAGCTAACTTAGGGTTGATGTGCCTATCCAGCCAAATACTAGGTGTTTTTCTTTTTATTTCATTCAGAATTTGAGACAGCTTTCATAAACTAGGCAACTCTGGAACCAGAAATCCAATATTTGTGGTCGTGAACTATTCCCTTTCCACATACTAATTTAAAGCAGAATAAACACAGTATGCCTACTAGTGGTAATAAATCAGGTGCATCAATGCATTAAACAAATTTTGTTTTTCCACAAAACACTAGTTTATTACTCCACTACACAATTTTCTCAAAGCATTAACATTGTGCTTTATATTAGTCTCCAACATTAAAAAATGCATGCTGCCTGCATGTTTTGAAGCTGTTAAAGGAACTTTAAGCTACTGTCTTAGACTTTACAAATGTGGTTCATATATACAGTTTATTTTGGTTATTACACTAGACATTTGTTCACTTGCATGTTTGCTTCACTAGGTTTAAGGTCTTGAATAAGTGGAGTTGTTTACTTTTCAATGTTTTATAAGAGCTTCTTCATTCAGTGCAGCACTACATAGAGGTTGTTCTACAACAGAAGTAAATCTTATGCCAAAAAATAAGTCTTCTTTTAAAAGTGAGATCAAAACTTCATGCTAACTCCAACAGAATTGTTCATACCAGCTAAGCGTAAAATCACACATGAGGTTAGAAGTGTCCCCTCAGCTTGGATTTATCACGACTCTGTCTAGGCTGCCTCGTATGCAGGGCCACAATATATGCGGTACACGAGGACGCAGAAGGAGGAGCAGGGAGGAGAAAGGAGCTGTGGAGGGACCTCAGAATCGCTGGAGTTAAACTAATGCAGAGAGGTGCAAAGTCTCCAGACAAGCACGGCACACTGCCTCCCCAGACTACTTATGATATATTCTAAACTGACAGCTCAAAAGCTTAAGATCAAATCCAATAAATCCTATTCCGAGGAACTAAGTCAACTCATGACAACCTACTCTCTTACACTCCATTTCAACAAGGAAAGCTATTAAAATTTACCAGAAACAACAGGTCAAGCAAGTAACATTCTGGGCAGCAAATCCATTTTCATTACAACTACAGTGTTTTGTCCACTTATTTTTGACATCTGCAATTAGGCAGGTCCCCTTATAAGCTTTTCTCTATACTCCCAAATCTACATTCATTTCATTTTTCCCTGTATCTTTACAAGAAGGGAGCTTACAATGCCATTTCCCTGTATCTCATTCTGAGTAGTCTGTACTAAGATTTCTGCATTTCAGTTTCCATTAATCTCGTGATAGACTGCTGCAAAGTTGCAGAAACCAGCAAGTCACCACCCTACAGCCACCGTTTCAGTTCCTCCCCACTCAGCTCACATCAACCCTCCTCACTCATGGGCAGAATGTCCCAGCACAAGCAGAAAAGGCTGGGACAAAAAAATCAAACCAGAGAGACAGGCAGAGGGCGAGCAAGGGAGACGCTCTGTCTCCTTGTTGGCCTAAACAGCATCTGTTACTGTACAGCCCAAAACAGACTATCAGGAACATGCCCTAAGAATGGGCTCACACAAAACAGCTTTTTTTGCTACTGACCCACAGCTCTTTTCAGACTAAACACCTAGCTCAGCTCTGGGCAGGATCAAAGCCAAGTATTTCAGCACTTTCAGTACCATCCTTTGTCCTTCAACAACAATATTACAACCCTGCTCAAACCACGCACAGTTTTTCCTGTTTCCTCAAGACATGACAGTAGAGATCAATAGAACAGTAATTAAAGGGATAAATCCACTATCTAGTACTACTACTTACATCTTTAAGGCATAGTTTTTACTTTAGAAAGTGCAGCTTTTCTTTCAGTTCTATGCATCTTTGAATTACGCATCTGCAAATCTTTCAAGTGTATTCCTACTTGGTGTTTCCTAAAGTTAAAACATTCAGGTGTAGAATACCACTATTCCTTATATGAGAACCTCACCCATATCCATAATTCCTGAATTCAAGCCCTAATTACACTCCATAGCCTGAACTGAATTGGGAGATTCCCAGTTATAAATCAAACAGCTGCACATGCCAAACCCTGAACTAACACTACTTAAAATACTTCAAGGATAACACGAAAAGAGCTACTATTCACAAAGTAACAGCAGTGTACCAAACAGCCCTTGGTTTCACAATGATACAACAGAATGTAAGAAAAATTAGATCTCAGAAATTCATACATACTTGTTTTTGTTAAATACTCCACACATCAGAAACAGCTGGTATTCCAGCATGCTGTTTAACTTGCTCCTACCTTATCGTTGGTGTCCAACACAATTGTGCTGTGTCTCCATTTTGTTAAAACTATTGGTTCTTGTAGCCTCCTGTCCAGACTCCTACTCTTTATTATATCCCTCTGCTGCTGTGGCGAAGCATTATACTGAAGAAGAGAAAAATCAAACTATAAGTAGAATCTAATTCATGCAAACAAGACTTGGACATACCATTCATACATCTTAACAGTGCAATCTTCCAAATTCCTGATGTCACCTCAAGGCGGGAAAATAGCCTTGGTTTTATTTTGGATTTAGTCTTCAGAACTGTCCCTTCTGCTGTAGTCCTCTCCAAGGCAGCAACTAAGACCGGTCTGTTGGGATAATACTCTCCACTGGCAGGTAAACGTTTAATCTCTTGTGCAACAGCTTACTGTTGCAACCAATTGTCATACCGAGAACCACCAAGGAATTAGAATAAACACAAGATTTAAACATTGACTCTTCATATTGCACTGACAGTACCATATCACCTGTCCAGCTCTTGTGTAAGAAAAGGAAAACCCTGTTATCTTCCAGTAAGGCATTTCAATTGAGAGTTATGATTGCCTGGATACAATTCTCTTTGACCCAAAGGCTTGGGATGCCTAGGAGAGGATCCACAAGGGTGAAGACTTGCTTTTTCAGAATAATCACATCAAATTACTTATAAAAGGATTTGCTGTTATGGAATGTGCATAAACAAGGAAGATAAATACTTAGCAGGAAATAACTTTAAAACTCTGCAGACCCATAATAGAGAAGGAGAGAACAGATTTATCGTAACATAGGTTTTCTAGTAACTCAAGAGCATCTAAAGGTGTACAGGCTGAGAAAACATCAAGACCATGAGAAGGACCCAGCATTTAATTAGATCTCAGCATTGCAGCATACTTATAATTGCAGCATTGCCATTTTAAATCATCACCACTGTCACTGAGGTAGCATTATAAAGAATTAGAAAAATATTTCAAAGCTTAATACTGAAAAATTTTACTGAATATTTTTTCAGACAAGATCACATCAAGGTATGTTTAAGTCATTAAAATCACATTATTTCTATTCAGAGTCAGAAAACTAAAATGCACAGAGAAAGAAACTTCAGGCAGCATTTGCAGAGTCATGTAAAGGACTAGAATCCACTGGGTAAGAAGTAACAAAGGAAAGTCAAGTGCCCATTTAATTTAAAAAGGTTAAAGTAATAATCTTTGCAAGCACACTGAAGTCTACAGTTTTGCTACTGATTCCTACTGTGAGCTCGGAGCCTTAGGTCTTCAAAGACAGAATAACCTACACCTACACATACCAACAAAGCATAACAAGGTTTAACCTAAATAACATAAATGCAAAATTTAAGCTAAATTGCTTAACACAGTTACATTTATTGCCTAAATAAAGAACCAGCATTACTACTGCCATGGCAGACACTATGCCTGTGTTAGTTTTGTATTTTACTATGAACAGAGTTAATGCTCTAGTAAGTCAATAAATGCTTAAAATGTAAATAACTTTACTGTTTCAGTAAGCTATTTCAATATGCACAAGAATAGTAAAATACTCACAGGTGAATGGATCTTGCACAGTACTGAGAATAAAATATGGTCATTCATGTACAGACAGAAGTGTATCTGTTTTCACTGCAGAAATTGACTTCTGAGATTGCACTGACCTTGTATTGGGTTCAGCACATTTACACTCACATGATAGCTGCTTCCTTACAATGGTGAGGTTTAAGCAACTCTCAGTTTGTCACCTTGTTAAATCAAAAGATGAACCTTCACTGATGCTGCAAGGAATCCAACACTCGCTTACTTTCTTGTTATAGAAATATCCACTTGGTAGATGCTCCCCCAACTCAAACTGTCAGAGCATGTTGCGCAATGTGCAGCAAAATCGCCCACCCGTATTACAACTAAAGCATAGTTTCACTGAAAATTGTTTAGATTTAAGTCGCAGAAGGTTGCCACAAACAACATTCCTTGCTCTAAGGAAGTTCTAAGGCATTTATGTGGCCAGTTCAAACACATTTCTTGCTATGAAACGGAACTGTTTATTTCAGAAATAGATTTACACTTCAGTGACACTGATGATTATTTATGGAAATCCTCCATGCACTTTCCATTTGAGCAACTTAAGGGATTTAAGTTTAAACAATCAATGACTTATTTTCAAGTAATTTATCTTGAATTTAAGTCTATATTAAGAGTTAGGATATGGGCACAAGCCTAATTACAGACAATCTATACTTAAAAGGTGCCTTTGATACCATCACAAGTCAGAAGTTAACTTATCTAACAGGCAAACCCATCTTGAAGGAGAAAAGACCTGTAAAGTAACATGAAACTCTAGTTTCCCAAAACACACTTAACAAGAAAGCAAAGCAACAGAATATGGAGCTCATTAGCAACGTACTGCTAATAACTCAGGAACACTGAGCTATATGCATCTTAGCAGCTTAAATAATTTGCATTGGTGATACAGTTTTAGTAAACTGACAAGTCTTTAAAGGGAACACTTGACATTTTTGCCCCATTTTCTCACAATATAGGCATCATGTAAACATATTTCCTCAGGTGTTCATGTTCGCCAGTTTGTTTTGTTTTGTGTGTTTTATTTTGTGGTTTGTTTTTTTTTGTTTTTTTTTTTTCCAATTCATTACAAATACTAGAACACACTACAAATAGGGAAAAAAAGAAAGAGCTTATGTATTTCTGGGCTCAAGACAAGCCTCCACTTTTAAAATAAGTGGATTGACCTCTGATCTCCAAAGAGAACCTGATACTCCTTCAGACTCTGCATTATCCAACTGAACTAGCCATCCTCTAGATCAGGTAGAGTCCACTGGCTAGAGAGAAGCACCCAGAGCTAGTAGCCTAGCCAGGTCAGATGACACCATCCCTGCTACTCTTTGGTCTGCCCCCACCCAACCTTCTTAGTTCAAAAAGCCTTACACAAGAGTTTCAGGTCAGATTCACAGATTGACACTGTAGGATTCCTACCTGCAGAGCTGTTGCCTCTCCTACAGGCATTTACAATTATATTTCCCACTGTTTATCAGCACCGTTAAGCAACTAGGTTGGGCTCTCCTTCCCTCACGCAAAATCTTATTTTTACGTAAAGTCTGAGCAGGCTTTTATGCCTAAGCCTTGGTGTAAACTTGAAGACAGAGATCAGGCAAGGGCTGTACACTGTAATAAAACTGATCCATTCAAGACTAGACATTGGCTGGTAGGACAATCTCTGCTACACTACGTGCCTTAATAGCATCCTCTCAGGGTGCGACATTATTTTTTTAATTCTAAAGCTTTTGATAATGTAGCACACAACTCCAAATATACACTCCTTGAAAATCCTTCACGTGCTCAGATTTGTCCCATTACATTAAGCCCTCTGGCATATCACCTCACATTGTTCCCCATTTCATTAGGAGCATCTCTTTCTTGCTGTAACAGCTCTTGACTTAGGGTAAGACTAAAATAATGCAGGGTTATTTTCATTGCTGAATCTGTTCAATGCCTTCACCAGCTACTTAAAAGCTTTCTTTGCCTTGGTATAAAATTTTCTAACCCTCTCAACTGGCCAAGTGATTTATATTTAATTTTAACCTGATACATGCCATGGCTCAAGGCTCTGTCCTAGCCTAATTGTGACTGAAATAAACGTAACACCTCAAAGTTACTTCTGGCAGTTGTCCCCATTCTTCTGGAGATGACACAGATCTGTCAGCTTAAAGAAACAGAAAAAAGATTATTCTTGGTTTGCTTAACAACATTCTCAGACAGATGAAAGGAACTGGGTGGGTGAAGGGAGAAAAGAGTAGGAAGCAACAGACAGTGAAAGTTCGTAAAGACCTGAAGTATTTTACTCTACCTTCTTGCAATCAGAGATCAAAACAGCAGGATTTAAAAATACTCTGATATCCTAGTACCCTTTATCACCTTATATACTCTACCATGTTATTTGCAGTTGTCCCAATAACATGTCTGAAACTGAATTTTTAAAAAAAAATTTAAATGTTGCCTCAGAACAAAACTACTCTGTCTGTCATTGGCTTTGAATAAACTTTTAATGCTGCGACGGACATAACACCTGTGTTACAGCTTTTGCTGTTCTTATCAGCTAAATCAATAATACATTTTTTGTAAGCTTACATAAACTGAAAAATAATAATGTTCGTTTTTTCAAGGACTTCATTCTCTTTCTTTCTGTAGGAAGAGAAGATTCCTCATTCTCTGCCACAGGACGTCTGGCTGGCAGAAGCTAGAGGCATCAGCTGCACTGAAGGAACAGAAGCTGCAGAGAACTTGGAGACCTTTGGGACAAGCAGCTCTATCTCCAGAGTACAAGTGACTGAAAGACACCTCTGGATAACCCACTTTGTTCATGTTGCTGCCTTGATGTCTGTTGCTTCACCTTCTAACCCTCTGATCACTGAAACCGCCGATCTTTGAAGACCTCCCAGTCAGCACGGATCGCCACAGGCCCTGCTGCCTGCCCCAGCACAAGCTGGGGGCGCTCTTCCCCCCACTCCTTGTCTGGTAGGAGGGGAAGTGGGTGGGAACCAGCAAACACCAGGACAAAGGAGGAAGACCAGACCAGGCCTCTTGAACACAAATATACACATTAAAGAGAAAGAAAAAAAAAAAAAACACACCCTGACTGCCTTATCATACTTATCTCAGGTTTGTCGTATCACTTGCACTTTTGTCCTTAAAATCCATCTAGATCCTCACATCAGGTGAGACTCTCTCAACTTTTGCCAAGCAACCCCAAATTTTATGACAAGAGTGTAAAGATGATTCACCATCGCTAATGACATTGTTTAGTGCATTGACTTACAGTAGATACGAATGCCAACACACACAATGTTACCTCAAACCAAGCAGCACAGCTCAGAACAAGACAAATTTACTCTAAGTCAACTAGGCCCTATTTATTTTCTTTCACTATTTGATTGCACGATATCTTCCTGCATTGTGCTTTATGGTAATTTTTCAGATAGCATGCTCTGTTTGACAGCATGCAGGTCTTCAACAGGAAAATCATTCATCTGAGTATCAGACGCCTCTGAGCTCATACTCGATGCTGACAGTGCACAGAGAGTGAATTAACAGGCTGCCGGGCTAATTAAGGCTGCCAAAAATGATGCTCCTCTACCTAGTGACTCCTCTCTGGACACAATGAGGGGAGATAATTCTGAAGGAACCTCTGAGAAGAGAAAGTGTAATTGCAACATCAGACTAAGTATTAACAGCCAAAATTAAGCATTCACTCCAGATGGTTATAGTATAAGCATTTTCTTTCAATGTTTGCTCTTGGTCAGAGGATGGCCAATCCCCATGCTGTTATGCTGAGTATCAACATAGGAACACATTTTGAAAATTTGAGAGATTGTTACTCAGTATCTTTGATATTTTTTAATCAGGTTTACTTCTCTTCCTCCTCTTTGAGCTACTTATTCAATATTTATCACATAGTTTTCCTCGCCTTTTTGCCATTTTAAGAGATTACCTTTTTTAAACATTAGAAATTAGAGAGTTCTCATTCCTGAGATCAATTTAACTTTTTTCCCCTTAATACAGATTTCTCATTTGCTTGAATTATAAAACTCATATTAGAAAACTACTAGTTTCTCAACATGACTTAGATATTACTCACACTACGTGGGAAATAAACATTTTATCACAGTGAACTCTGCAGAAAATAACTTATTTGCTGGTTTACTTTTTTTTATAGAACAAACAACTGAATGCACAAGAATGCATAGGAGAAAACACAAAGTTTTTTGTAAGATGTGGTACAAATTACAGTTGAATACTCTTATCCATTTTAAAGAATAATTTAGTATGTTCTTTTGTTCCACTGTAAAAAGCTGGGTCACACTCACCATGAGTCTTATAGACTTTCCAGCAGTTGTCAAACCTACAGCAGAGACATCATTTTTAGCCAGGGCTGCTCAGCTATTCCTAGATGTTATTTAAATATACATAACTGGAGGGCTTTCTATGAGACTGTCTGAAGTAATTTGTTTTGTAACTCTGCCCCCGAAACATATATGCTCACAATTTTTAACACACATACAAGAGTATTGGAAGTGTTACTCCCAAGCACATTCACATTTACAGTTAATGCTTTAACAGTGAAGATTCTTAAGGTTATGGTATTAGCTCAGCTGATGTGCTATTTCCAGAAACCTCCAGACTATTTTTAGTTCTAATTAAGTTCAGATTACTAAGAAACATCCAACAAAAGGATTCTCTTCTTTTTCTGGTTTAACAGCATTACATGACCAAACTATCCCAACACTTTATTTCACAACAAATTTTGGAAAGCAATATTTGAAGTAAATACACTGGGGAAAAAACTGACCAAGAATAAGTTTTTTTTTTTTCCTAGTAACTTAATTTTCATTTAAAGCAAGAGTTAGAATGCTGAAGTCTCTGTGGTTTTCTCTCACCATTCATGAGAGTTTTCAATATAAACTCTCCTTTTTCAAAGCAGTTCTGAGGCCTTCATTGTCTAATTCATTTGTTCCCAAGCACTTTGGAACCAGCTTCAGTAGGATTTTCAAGAAACTAACCTTCACACTTCAATTACTCACAAATGTAACATCTCTGCTGTATATTCTTCAGCTATATAGTTAAATAAACTAGCTAGATCTTTTGCCAAAATATTTAATTTATTCCACAGAATTTAAAGGTAAAAGCTAAGGATTTCTAGAAATACACAGGCTCTTGGACTGTCAATCCAAGAGACATTTGCTCATTTACTTCTGTTAACCTTATATTTGCTGCCACCCAAGATTTAACAGTTTCAAGAGGGAATTAAAGAGCACATTCTGCCCAAATGGGTCATGAAAAATAACTTTCAAGGAAAATTTGTAACAGCAATATGTGATGATTTTCATACAAACAAGAACTAAAAGCATACCAGATCACAAACTCTAAAACAGAGGCTATGTTTCATTCTGTAGGTCGCTATTAATACAACGGAGCTCAAATTTTTGTTTAGAACCACTAAAATATCATGCACTAATACACAAATACTAGAACCCATCCTCTATGCTAATATGCCTCAGGGAACAGTTCTGGATTATCTTTGTGACTTAGTGTAGTTGCATTAATACCAACTTAATTTGCTCTTTAGTTCAACTCCAAACCCAATCTATTTTAGTGGAAAGCAACTTCTTCACAGTCAAAACTTTCTGCACTGCAGAAGTTATAGAATTAAGTACCCAAGACATTATTCCCCAAAACCAACTTCAATTATAGATACTAAACTAACAATTGCTTCTGGTAAAACTGATCTAGCAAATTTTCAAGTTTCTACTTCATCTAATAACTAATCAATAGCTAAGCAGCTTTTAAAACCCATAGTTACAGATGATACTGTTAGGTTTATGTACATTACAAAAGTTACCTAACACATCAGACCAACACCAGAGAATTCACAAAGCTAACAACTCTTCAGTGACTCAGATATAAACTATTTTACCGATGTAATACAACAGTCTAGTATATAGCTTCATTCATAAATTTCAATGGAAACATTTTCACACAAATATTATGAAAGCAATGTCTATTAAGGTTGCTCCTTTCTAAGTGGAAGCAGCTTAGGACACCAGTTTTTGGACTGATGAAACAATAATTGAGAAACATGTTCTTTCATATGCTTATGCACACAATTCTGTGCAAAATTTTTTTATGGTCAGCTCACTATGTAGGATTGAACAAACATCTTAATAGAAGGAAAGATATATACAACTACATCATTATGACGAATGTCCTACAGTTTTTCAAAGTGAAAATTAGAATTAAATACTATTAGGTTGTACCAGGTTTGTGTGGCAGGGTTGTTCCTAGCTCCGTCACTAGAAATTCCTATTTTCATTACAAATTAATATAAACCTGAACACACTTCTGGTGAAACTGTCTTGTCCTCAAAGATACCACAAACCTCTACTGGTTTTTCAATACCTGTCTGTGTAAGGAATATGTTGAAAAACACACCACCAAATTTAGAAAATCATGACAGAAAAATAATGCATTTTGAAGTGTACTAAAAATAGACTACAGTTTCTCAGGAACATCCTGTAAAAAAAAAAAACAAAACACAACCTTTTCTTATAGAGGCTTTCTTTATCACAGCAAAATGACAGCTGTTATTCTGCACCCTTGCATGAAAAGCTCAGTTCAGCAAAGACGGGTCTTCTTTGACATCTAAATAGTTACATAGATCCATTTTTCATGTCCTTGAATATGTTTTTTTCTCTTCACAATCAGAAATTCCAGAAAAATTAAAGAAATAACTAAGTGCAATATACAAGTCCTCTTGTTGTGAGTAACTCCTACTAAAGGCCCCATAGAACGTTCATTGAGGAGGAGGAGAAAGCCCCAAGTTGTCAGTTTCTTTTTTAGGTCACTCACCTTAGGTAACTCCCATTCTGATCGCGAACCATCAGCACTGTAGTAGTACGGTCTACCTTGTTCATCTGCATGTTTTATCCACTGTAGAAAGAGATTTGATGATAAGAAAAGTAATCAGAGTGACAGTTGTAACACAGTAAGTCTCTGATACTTGGGATTTAATGTTAATTTTTTATAAAGTGCCATCCACTTCAGTAGCATCTAGTACACAACCACTATTAACTAACCAAGGTTAGTGAGCAATGAGAGCAACACAGTTTTCAGTTTTCTGAGTTGGGTTCACTAACATTTTTTCCTTCTGTAACTCTTCAGAAAATAGTCCTGCGATATCACACAAGAATTTGAAGATGGCATGTCTCACTCTTAACAACATTACAGTGTCACTTTAAGGAGGCACAATCTTTGCATCACATCTGTGTAAGGATCTTACATATAAAATTATAGAATTGCAAGAAGCTCAACTGCAACTGCTGACCATTTAAAAGACAATTGCACTTGTTCAACAACTCAATTTTTAAAACAACAGGAACATGCGACGCAGTTCCCAAATAAATCGTGAAGAAGATAAGGTAATTTCTGTAACCTCTATAAGCAACTCCCGAGGTTGGTAAAACTACGGGAACTGTGACTAGTTATGCAGAAAGAACCACAATGAGCAAAAATCTACAAGATCATCACCCAAAAACATGCACAGAAGAACTCACAGCAAGACTCTTGGGGCAAGCAGGTTTCACAAGATTGCCTTCCAATAAACTGTTCGTGATAGGAAACACTGTTTTCTATCAATCCCAGTGCAATTAAAAAAAAAAAATTGCATATTTGCCAGAACATAGCGATGTGCTCTACAGATGTTTAGCAGAAATAGATTAAGCAGGATAAAATTCCAAAACTGACATAAAACTCAATTATTTAAAAGCTTCTTTCAAAAAAACCTTGCAAACATCAACAGAAGTGGTGCTTTAATATGGTAAACAAACTACTGTTTCAATTAACACTTTCTGAAGTTAAAAAAACAAAATGCAACTTTAGTGTACAATTAGAAACATGGACGCTTTACAAATATAAAAAAAATAGTCACTTATCCCACATGGGAGAAATTTCTATGATATGCCCAGATCACAGAAAGTTGCCAGTAGCAATTAGAATAGAACACAAATCTGCTGATACAGCAGTGGTTTAACAAGTTTGTCTTCATCTGAAAGCAGTACTGAAAATCTCTAGTAAAGCAAAGGCCGAAACTGAAAAAGCAGCATTATTTTCAGTTCAAAACAATCCTATCTGGAAGGCCTATATAGACAAGAACAGCTCTTTAAAGACAGTAAGAAAAACATACTGGTAGGAAGTTCATTCCTGAAGTGTAACCAATAAAAAAAAATTATACATATGTTCATTTAACATCATCCGATACCCAACTGGAAACAAGAAAACCTTTTCTGATTAGTAAAGAACATACATAAGAAAGAAAAAAAAAGGTCAGTTCAGTTGCTAAAGTTTCATGCATATTTAAGAAACAAAAGGAGATACTGGTGAGGTATGCTTTTCACTTCTAGAAAAGAAATCTGCATTTCCAATAGTGAATTAGTGGAAAAGATTTAGAACATGTGATGAGAAGAAGGAAAAAGTACCTTTTCATTAGTATAGTCATTGGTATATAAGGTTTGACCATGTTCATCCAACTCTTCTGACCAACCCTTTGGAGGAGAACCATACTGACTATCTGACTGGCTGTAACAAGAACTGTGGTCGTTTTCTTCTGATGAAAGATGCTACAAGTAGTCAGAAACATACAAGGCAGTTTTGAGAATGAAAGTGCTTTAAAATCTGAAAGATCAAAGATCGTTTGACTAGAAAGAGAACAGTAATAAACTCAGGGAGTTCACATTTTTATATCTTACATCAGAGGATAAGAGGTGCATTTGTACAGTACAGAAATATTTGGTAATTGCTAGGCATTTAAAAATATTTTTGGAACAACTAGTTTGTATTGATACAACGTTTCAAATTCTATATCAGATTTCAGCTACTCAAATTTGAACTCCAATTTTTTTGTCAATTTAACTTTTATTCCCACAAATTTACATTACTGAATGATGAAGAGAGTTAGCTTGAGCAATCTGCATCGCCCCCAGAAACTTGGGAGACCTGCTATGTTGGTTTTCTAGCAACATCCCTGCTTTCATACCTAAATCCTTTTCTTCCCTTACCGAATAGTATCTGGAAACACAATAATCATTAAGGACAACTCAAAATTCCAGTTGCACCTCTGTGGGTCCCAGCACCTTACAGTACTTGTGCAGTGCATCTTAAGATACTAGGAACGTCCACTCTCCTTCCAACTCTGATGCGTGTGACGATGAGCAATGCAAAAGCCAGGCTTTCCACCAGGCAGAGCTATCCAAGGTGTAAGATTATTTTCTGAACGTAGAAGTGAATTATAAAGTAAGGAACAAGTCTGATGTGTAAAACAGAAAAAAAGATTTTGCACACACTCAAACAACTTGTTGCCTTGTACACCTCCTTGCTAACATATTGCAGCTATTATTCGAAGCATCTATTCTGTGCATCAAAAGAAGAAAAGTCTCCCTACATTCATCTCCCACAATATCACCTCTAGGCCAGAGACTCCTGAGGAACTCAGTGCAGGTTTCCTTTCACACTATTTTGGACCCTCGGCTAGTAGGAGGCATAACACTTAAGAGGGAACGCATCCTGCTATTCAGAAATTATGATAGTTAAATATTGACTAAAGTTCAATAACACAAGTATAAAGGTTTTGAGGAAAACTATAAAGTAGGAGAAAGGCAATTTTAAACTAGAAAAATTCCTCTCCTGAAAAGCCTAGATCTTGCAGAAAAAAATATCCAGGTACCAGAAACTCACCAGTTTTTAAAAGTCAGTGCTTTTAGAGACCATGTGTTTAGTGACATTTCCAAATAACTATTATATAGGGGTTTGGTGCTACCTTTCTAAGTTCCTTACCGCTTGTGTGACAAACCCCCTAGGCCGACAAGACCAGCTTACCAAGCACAGTAAAACCCACGGGAAGTTTTCGGGTCATTAATAAAGTAACCTAAAGAATGTACCCTCTAGAGCCTACAGAATGTCAGCATGTAAACTCTGGGTTAAACAATGGCACCTCTCTTTTACATGGGGCAACATGAAATTCTGAAGTGCCAATTTCTAACCACTGGGGAAAAAGAAGTCATCTTCAGTCCCATTTTTACACTTGAAGAATTAAGACTGAGGAGCTGATAAGAGTGCTATTGGCACCATTTGAACTACTGTTTTATCAGATAAATACGTGTATACAATATAGCTAAGTTTGCATTATGTTTTAATGGTTAATATTAAGTGAATTGACATGTTTTATCAAATTAGTAGACTTTGGAAATTTTTATTATTACTATTAACAGGATTTATCACTGAATAACATAATGCATTTATATTTGCTTCTTCCAAGCAACTCCTGATACTGAGTAAGCACTGTACACATGTAAAACTAAATAGAAGACTTAGAAATGAAAATTCTCCTAGACAAACCACTGTTGCTCAGTAAGAATGAATGTTAATGTGTCTATCTGTAAGGCACCTATACAATAATAGTCTTGATGCTTCAAGGCTTAACTAATCTCAACGTACCATACAATGTAGAATTTAGCCTTTGCAGATGTAAACTTGAACAAAATTTGTGAGTTGTTACAAAGTCTACCAAGCCAAGGCATGCCTGGTCCTTCAGCTAGTATGAACAACTGCTGAAGCTGCATCAACAGGAGTTAGAGAACACTGGCCAAACCACATTCAGCAACTTTAACTTCCAACACTTTTTCAATATTAACTGCCTATATGCTTTTCACATACCATCCACATTTTTTCTCAAAGTCCCATCCCCAATTATACTACACAACGTTTAAATAAAGCCATATTAAGCAGACAGCTACCCAGCGTTACTCCTTGTAAGAACTTCAGTGTAGCACTAAAGGGAATTACAGAAAAGGTCACCCACATCATTGCTTCTACAGTCTTTCTTGGCTTTTTACAATTTAAATGGAAAATTCTTGAGGCAGAGACCAGCCCATAATCCTGGATTTAATTAAAAAAAGGAACAGTTAAGGTCTCTCTTTATCACTTCACCAGTCCAGTTTTGAAAGTTACTACTACTTCTAAAAATCAAAATAAGAAAGAATACTGACTAATTAAAGAAGCTAGCATCCCTTTATTACCCTTTTTTTTTATTTTGAAACAAAAAACTGGAAATGAAAATGCATCTTGGCCACAGGTTTTAAATGTAGTTTTCAATTTAAATGAAATTCTGTTGCTTTTTTTACAGCTTGCTGGTTAATTTTTTGGTCTCTACTTCACATTATGGCCACCTAGCTCAGTATTAGAGGTTTGCCTTTCTCTCATATGAAGACATTTCACTCCTTTAAGAGTCCACCTTAATTAAACCACTTTACTATCTGACAAATTTCTCACAGTTACTGTTAAACACTCCTTCCTCAAATATATTATCAAGTCACTACCTCCAATAAAATTTATCTGCAATTCCAAAATCTTATACACTTTCCTAGAGGCCCCATCAATAGGACTTCACTGCTTCCCCCCACCCCATCCAAATAACTGCCATAACTACAACTGTTTTCTTTGTGACATATCTGTTGCCAACTTAGGTTGACAAATGAGGTACAATTTTGTCCCTTCTTAATTATCCAATAAATTTAAATTTCCTAATCACAAATTTTAAGACCAACTATAAGCTATTTCATGTTCTAATACATTACACATATATTAGAACATATGAACATTCACAGTTCTAATTTTTACATCACCTTGCCATTTTTCTACCTAATATGATACAAGCTCCTGAGGACAAATCAGTAGAACTGCAACTACCATTTAACTTCCCTGCATTTGCTCTTTTATTACTAAATCTGAAGGGAATGTGCATAACTCAGACTGGTGTGTAAAAGCCAACATAACTTCATTATAATAATCTGTAGTAAAAACAGATTTAAGACATTTGCTCAAAGTCTTCCTGTTAGACAAAATTTGGGATGTCTTATATTTTCACTGCAGCTTAGGCTGCGATCTCAACCTTTATTCTAAGTATTTTGGTTTAAGTACTCAGAGGTCATAAACAAAAAGGTGAACAAGAACGGTGGAGTGCGAAGTACACTCCGAAATACAGAACAGAAGGCAGGGGGAGCACATTCAAGATGAACACATGACTGCTGGAAAAGTGGATTGACATGACCTTGCAACATATATCTCCCTAGACTCAAGCTTTGATAACCCAGTCAGATAGGACACAAATTACTTAAGGAACTTGTGCTACTGGAAATACAAACTTGTGTCTAGTTAAAAATTAATCAAAACATGCATCATCCATTGGTCTCACAAAGACTGAAAACTTGACAGATATAACTGTCTTAAGGCCAATCTGTGATACCTCAAGCATCACAAATAAACAGAACTAAGCTGAAATAAGCCATGAGCAATTACAAAAGGGTTTTTCAAAAAAGCTTTCTGAACGTGCAACCATGTGCAGAAGTCATGGTACAGAAGGATGAGTAAGAGTCAGAGTGATCACTTGCAGATGAGGAGGGAGAAAGAATTACTGGAAGTCCTTCCATGGAAAGAAGGAAGAACAATGACGGCAGAAAATCAGTTACATTCACTACAAGGAGAGTTACTACTCAAAAAAGCAATCACCTTATCCAGACTAAAAGACTAAAAGAGTCTTATCTAGTAAAAGGACAATCAGTGAGCAGTTAACAGACCACTGCCAGAGATACCAAACTAACAGCCACGAACACTTCACTAGTATATCTGTTGCTGCCACTAGCCTGTGGCAAGATTTGGCTGTTTGAATGCTTGCAGATGTCACAGCTTCTACAAAGGCCACTGGCAAAAGCAACGAAACGGTCCCTTTTTCCTTTCTCTCCTGTTCCTGGCCCTAATGTCCCAGAGGTAGACTTCTATGACAGGGCTTCCAGGAATCCAAAATTCTTGAGCAGTCCACCATTAAATTTTGAAACTAAGCAGTGTAATAGCTCAGGAGGAAACCCACGTAACCTATACATATTTGAAAAGGGCATATAGAAGTGAAATATGTGGAAGATTTCTTGATAAACGTTTGTTTTTTCTTCAGTCAAGAAACTGATTAACCTAAGTACTGTTTGAACACAAGAGCACTATTTTAAGCATATTTAAACACTAATATCTGTCTCACAACTATTCCTTTGCTTTATCTGACCCACAGCAGTTCAGACAAACACACACCACTGTCTGGCTCTCGCTAGCAAACGGCTGCACAGAATATATCTGCACTTCAAATATCATCCCAAATCATATTTTAACATAAGTAACTTCACAGTAAGCTTCAACCTCTTAAGCAAGATCTGCAGCAAAGCTCTGCAAAAGGTTTCGCAAAACCAAGAGAGTTTGCATGATGAAAAAAATCCATTGATACATCTACAGAATATGCTTATAGGCTGAACGCAATCCAGTCAAAAGCTCTTAAAGCCAATTGCCAAAAGCTGGGTTGGATTTCCTCCCCCCATCAGCATTTGCTACCCTTGGACCTGGACACTTGGCTAGGCAGAGCTTCTACCACAGCACATCCAATGTTCTTGTCTTCAGATCTCTAGGATATCATTCACAGAACAAAGAAAATGATTTTCTCAAAGTTAACACACTTTGATAGCAAAATACTTTTAACTGCACTTGTTTCTAGTTTGTCCTATAGCTATCCAAGGCTCTACACAGAAATCATTGACAAGTATGCAAATTCAAATCTCCTAAGCAAGTGCTTAAATAAAATGCTGCAACAAGTCACCCAGTTAAACTTGCTTTTTATATTCACTATGATTGTTCTACCTCTTTAAGAATTAATGAATTAAATAAAATTTGAACAGTCACAAATACCCCTTTTTAAGAAAATAATAATTTTAAAGCATTATAGAATATGCAGAATTATTAATAGTAGGTAAGTACAAAAATAAAAGTAGATATATTTTAATTCGACAGAAGCTTCAATTATGTATTTTTGATGCAAATGGAAGGTGCTCTAGAACTCCATGAAGTCTGGTTTTCACTCCAACACTCTGGAGTTCTCTACATCTATCTTAATCTCTACATCCACCTTAATTCTTCTCTACAAAAAATATTTTCCTCTACTAAGAAAGACATCTCATATTTAAATTTACGACCACAGCATTAACCAAGCAGTAGCAGACACCTGTATATCCCTTCCCTTTGTTTTACTCTGTATTTAACTGATTGTTAAAAATAAGTAATTGCCCTTGCCTTTTCCAATGCAGTCCCATAAATCCTGCTTCTAGATGCACTATCACATTCCCTGTTACTTCCCCCCCTTCTACCTCAAAAATGTGCCAAATACATGGAGAAAGAGAACACACCCATGTCAAAGAAGTTATAATGGTCGTCTTATTCTAATGTAATTTATAGTCCCATTAGTTTCAAAATATCTTCGTTTTCCTTTAAAATAAACACTGCAATACCTGCTGAGGAACTGTAAAGCATTTTCACAACTTACTGCTCTCCTGCACATTTCATGTACGTAGTCTTGTACACAAAAGCGACTGAAGAACTGCCTTGTTTGCTATTTCATACCAAGACACATGACCAAAAAGACAAATGAAGACATTCCTTGAGATCTCAAAACTCAGTGATACTCAGAATTCCACAGCAAAACAGCATCATATGCATTACAGTCTCATTGCTTGTGATCTTAGGAGGAACTACCTCATGATCTGCATGGCTCTGGGAATCCCCTTTATTAATGCTTGCATCTCGGGCCCACCGTGGAGGTTTCCAGGTTCGTTCCTGTGATCCTCTGTTGTAGTAATAACAGCGTCCTGTCGTATCTTTATGGGTTTCCCATTCCCCATTTATTTGGACTGGAGCACTTGTAGGTAGTGGAGGAAGTGCAGACTGAGATATTTTCAGTTCTTGTAAATTAGCATAAACAGGTGAATCAGGCCTCCCTTGGCTTGGTGGAGTAGTTGGCTATTGAGAGAAGAAATGTATTGTTAAAGAGCAAACAAATTTTAGAATGCTCCCTTACAAACCAGAATATATTACAGTAGTAAAACAAACCAACAAACTCCCTTTTTTTGTTGTAAAGTAAAAAAGCACAGAGGAAAGTCACAAGATCCTGGGACACTAAAACATTAGATTGTTAACTGTAAGGTAAATATCACAAGCTATATTTATTTAATACTGAAACTATTTTTCAGCATTTCTCCAGATAACAGACGATAATTATGTCTTACAGAGGATTCGAAATACACTGGAATCATCATCAAAATAATTATATGCTTGCCTTTGTTGAAAAACTTCAGCTTTACAGTTCAAGTATTGCTCAGGAACTGTTAAATAACGTGATCTTGTTCAAGACCAAACATAGTATTTCTGACATGCAATTTCTTATGCAAAAATGGTTCCCCAACCTTTCCGCCTCACTGCTAATAGAGATGATGGCGAATGCAAAGCAGCACTTTTCTCAGCAAGATCTAAACAGACAGTTCAGTTGGAAAGATAAGCACAATGTTGTGACTAAGAAACTCTGGAAAACACCTGGATGGTTTACCTGTATGTCTTTCCTAAGAGATGCTCATTCAAACATATTCTAGGCAATATCAGGGAGTGTTCCGATTACCACTTCCTTCTTATAAAGTGGATATTCATATCCACATAATTTTATTCATATACATACACACAAGTAGAACAACAAATATTTACAAGAAAACAAAACACTAATGACAATTTCTCATTAATAAGTAATTTGCTAACATGAAGACCAGCAGAAAGCATGGTTAAAAGTCAATGGCACTCACTGAAACCATTGAAATAAGCCACTGAAGTGTTTAGGAGAAAAATACACTTTCAGATGTTCAATTCTTAAAGTATAATAAAAGTATATTCTGCCTGGTGGGTTTTATATAAGAGCATGTGTTTCCACAAAAGCTGTGATTATAAGATTGTGAAAGCAGCTTGTTAGTAAACCAAACGGAATAGTTTTCTGGTAATTCACTGCCACCTCTGTATTTTAGGGCATGTTATTTAGGCACTCTAAAGGAAGGAACTATATAATTTATACCATCCCTTCCCCCTGCATGGTTTTAATTCATAAACTTTGCTGGAGCCAAGTCCTTGTGCCTCTTGTTGCATCTTTCACAGAAAAAAATAACATGCTGCGTTACACAAAAGATCTTTTATGATGTCCTTTTAAACATTAAAATCATAAACTGCTAATCTAGGCCACATCTAATCATAAATTATCAGGGTTTGCTCAGGCAAGACAGCATATTGGACCACACAATCAGATATAAACTGATTGCACCATAGCTAGAACCAAATATGGGCAATATCCACAACCAAAAGGGGAAACAGCTAGAGAGGAAGCTAATGAGATTAAAACAGGCACAAACTTGTTTTGTGTGCCTTTAAAAAAGAAAACACAGCTTACTAGATAGGGCAAGAAGAGTATCTTTAAGGCAAACCACAAGTGGGAAAAAAAAATTGCAGGACTGGCAAAATCAGAGAGCCAAAACCAATTAGTATCCTCCTCTACCTAATTCAAAGGAAAAAAAAGTCTGTTACACAACTTGATAAACAGTGAAAGACTACTTTTGTATTATCCAAGTCTCAACCCACCGGCTTTTTTTTTTTTAAGGGGGGGGGGGACACACACACACACACGACCAGAATGGCTGCCTTTCGTAGAGTTGCTTCTGAGAACACTAACAGCATAAAGAATGCTACTATGAACAAAGCATCAACCCACCCCCCCGCCCCGGCTTCAGGGCTGAACCTCAGTTCCCTGAGATGCTGGGAGAGTAACCTTGATCAGCTCCCAGGTGCCGCTCAAAGCCTCTCCCCGGTGTCATCACTCAAGAGCATAGTTCTGCATTTGCTTCCCCATCAGCCCGCAGAGCTGTATTTCCCACATAAACTGTCCTGCCACTAAACCACCGGGCTTGTCATTTGAAGCAACAACGTGCACCTGCACTGGGGAAGGCACAAACCTTCAGGTTCTTCCTCTATTTCAAGGAAGCGGCAAAAGCAGCACCACCAAGCGCCCTGGCCGCTGCGGCGGGGGCCGGTGGCTTGCACAACGCTTGTGTCCTCCTGGAACTGCTCTTCCACACAAGACAATACGAAGGCTTTGCTGTCTGGCCTGCATTTGCCAGTTGTTTTTATAATTAAGGCAATGAAATACCATTATTAGAACAACAGTTCTGTGTATTAATAAAAGCATTTTCCAAATAGAGAGCCTATGGCACAATATGCCACAACATTTTCTCAAGCAGCAGAGAAGAATATGGCTCAGAGGTTTCACACTGAGGTTTTCAAAGTTTCCAGTATTATAACCAGGACAACTCCAGATGAAACTGCAGGACAAACTGTGCTAAGCCAACACTGGAAACTCATGGCCAATGTACTGCCCCATAACTCAGGAAGCATACTAGTTAAGCTTAAAACAGTAACATGAAAGTGTAATGACGGGGTTTCTTCTGAATGCCTTGTACTTCCAAACTCAAAACACCAATTTCTGGTTTTCAAGGGAAAGCCAGAACTTTTGTCCTGAACAACAAACAAGACAGCTAACTGTCCTGCCAACGAAGCCTCCAGCTACTTCCATTCCCTGCTGCTCTCACTTCAGATTTTTTGGGGGGAAAATTGCAAGATTTTTGAAAGGCACCTGTAAATTGCTGCTTTCAGCGAGCCATCAATCTAACAACAACACACAGCTTAGCTCATAAGTACATCATTGAGGGATACAACTTTCTTATCAGGAACTATTTTAAATAACCACACAGCATACCATAATACTTCCTCATACCTCGAGCCATGCAACAAGGTAGGTTGCTGTGCCTAGAATAATGCCCAGTTCAACAGCACCCAACCTCATCAAGGCTAATTTTGTGAAGCATTTCTCATTTATTGATAAGAAAATGAGCTTTTAGAAGGCTCACAGTTTCCTGAAATTAACTTTAGTGTACTTTCTACATCAGTGTTGGCAGGAAGGTCACTCTCCCCGGGAAGGAGCATCCTGCCGAAAAAGGCAGGTCCCACTAGATGTCCCTGCAGAGCTCCCGGGCCCTGCACCACGTTGCAGTTTCATTTCAGATCACTGCTTTGTGTTCAAGGCTGTGTTCTGCAAAAACCTTTAATAGCTTCAAGTCAAAAAGCATATTAATTTAACTCTATCCCTTTCATTTACCAAACTCATTACCAATTCCAAATAGATAAAGCATTACCTAAATCAGAAAAGTTCCAGACCACTTCCATAGCTCTTTTCCCAAAACCAGACATACATAGTTAAGGAAAACTTAAACGCATGCTAAATGTTAAGCAGATCAGTATGTACACAAGGACTTTCATCTAGAACTTCACTCCCTGAGCTTCATTTTTGCACTAATGAGCTCCAAATGCCCATAAGCGTGGAATTAAAACAGACTCCTTGTCTTCTTACTATCAGAATCACAAGAACACATCCTTCAACATGCCCACGCATGCACACACAAAATGCCTTATACTCAAAACATTTCAACACGCCTTTGCTATTTGATATGCGTTTCAGACTTTTTCACATTGCTTTCTCCTGCTAAGAACAGTGAAGAACTCTTGCTAGAAAAGTGATAAATTAGAAAGCAGAAATACTTCTAAAGCATTACAACTTGAATGAAAATTGTACAGCCCACTAAGCACTATGACAACTTCATTAATTTAAGGTCCTCCCCTTGAGCTCAGTAATGCTCTGTACTTTAATACTTCAGAAATCTGCCATATTTAAGTTCAGTCTCACAGAAAAGTTCGCTAGCGAATTGATAAGGAAGAGAGCTTAATGCAGGCAAGACAAGAGTTTACAGGATCAACACACAACAAATAGGACCAATAGGGATTGTACACACAGCTTTTTCAGAACACAGTTTTTGTACTGACACAGGAGGGAGCAGATACATGCCTTAAAATAAAACAACCTGTTAATCATTTCTGAATGAACAGTCAACATTTTCAACAAAGGCCGCAGATAGGCTATCAGGCTTCTGAACACTTGAACTCAGTGCAATGAAAAGCAAACTTACTGCACTTCACAAGGCACTTTTCATTACCAAAATGCGTATCAGCTTCTCAGAGGATACCTTAAATTTTAATGTTACCTTATACGAATGGCTTTTTTCAGATGGCAGTATTTCTTTAATGGTTCAAAATTAAAGCAAACTTTAAAAAAAGGTTCAGTGCACTCCAACAGTGTAAGACTAGAGATTTCTTCCCTATCCACCACCTAAAAATGCTTTTGGTTTATTTTTACACAACGAGAAGATACTGCATCGAAGATGACAGCCATCAAAAGTCAGAAAACAGGATTTTGCTTGAAACTGGCAATTACCTTTCTCCTTTTACAGCACTTAAATCCAAGACAAAAACTTCTAGAAAACAACTGCTTAAAGAATGACTGCAACGCTAGCCTGTGAAACATGACCCAACACCCGATTCTCCCTCATTTACAAATGAACTGCTTTAGTTGTTGTTCCTCCCTTTGCAGCTTTTCCTAGTGCTATGAGCTTGAAATTAAGAGCTTCCATTTCAGTAGCAGCCTTTGGATTGCTGAAAGTAGCTGCTAAAAAGGAAAAAAAAAAATAAAAAGCAAATCTCATCTTAATACTCTCTATGAAGTTACGAGCAACAGATTGTCCATACTAATTCAAAATAATAGCAATACACTGGAGGAAAACAAGGGAATACCAGCTTTTTGCATCAGCAAGCTGCAAAAGGAGAAGAGGCACATCCCACAATAGCCCAAGACAGGGAACGAAGCATCCCAGTTCCCTCAACAACCGAGCTTCTTGCCAAGGAATTGCCACTGTCCTTTTAGAAAGGCCTGGGACTTCAATACCAGCTTTATTCAACAGGAATTATATAAAAGAAATCTCAAATACTCTACAGTTTCATTTTCATGAAATGACAGCTTCACTGGAATAATTAGCTCATCTCCTCCTTCCTCTTTCTCCTCTTAGCTTATGTTCTTGCAAACATGTTCTGGATCCTACTTTCTTTCTAATACATTCAGGCACATTTAAAAGCTGCTGTAATGCCCAAAAATCCATGAGGGAGATTTTTCAGCAAGTTCTCTACTACATCAGAGGTGAAGACAGAAAACTAAACTGACAAGCCAAGTTGCAATGGGAACCCAAACAATTTTTTTATGTACTAACCTCCTCCAACTTTAACTGGATAACTCACTCTGTAAGTGTAAGGAACACATGACAGTAAATATTATAAGCCTGTTAACAGCTAACTATAAATTTCAGACAAGCTAGCCTAGTGCAAATATTAAACTGCACTGAAGTTCTCATGTTCAGTCGAATTGCCATTATAAAGTCATAAGAACAAATTAAATGCATCACAAAGCCATGTAGAATTAAAATCATCCCATACAAATCATTGACATTTATTTGCCTAGTGAAGGCTGTTAAAATGCTTAAAATGTCCCATTTAAAAATTAAGCAGATATATTCAAAGTAATTATTTTTTTTAAATGGCTATCCAATAACTTTCCATCACATTGAAACCAGTAAAACTAAGCATCTGATTTACTACCACTAATTCTATCTTTCGGTCAATTTTGCATTTTACTTAAACTGAACTAGATGCTGAGCCTTCTTCTATTTCTGGAGATATTCACATACAATTTGTTTTAATAGAAATACGTCTAGTAATATTTTGTTTTATGAAACTGGATTATGAAACGAAGAGTCTTAATACATAGGACATCATGTTCTGCCAGAATACACGTGTTATTTGAGCCATTGAAGTTCCCTTCTGCCTTAGCTGTCCCATAACACACACACACAAAAGTTCACAAAGTTGCCAAAAATATAAATCTTTATCTGGTTATATTTTAATGCCTAATCAATTTTAAAAAATAAATCTAGATGCATAGGAAAAAACTCTAAAACTAAATACATTCCCTCTTCTCGGTAGCCCAAAAAAAGTTATTTAAATTATCTTCATACTCATCAACACAATGATTCATTAAATTGTACTGCAAAAGTCCTGCACCAAGGAAAGCCAAGAGGTGGCTTCTTCTATCCCATTCACAAGCACTTATGAACAGAAGTGGAAAGGGGCTGCAGCAGGAGGGCTCCTACAGAGCTACAGAGGCAAGCAGCTGGTGGTGTCAGAGTACCAGTGACAACACTCCCAGATCATCCTTCATAAGCGACCGATCAAAGAAAATTGATGGAAAACCTGGTTTTTTCCTGTACACTCTACAGATTTCCCATTCACATTCCTGTAGTGCTCAGGAACATCTATCTCAGTAAGCAAAACTATTACATATGAACTTAGGAAGTTTATAGCAATAAAAGAAAGTATACAATTGATCGAAGGATTGTAACAGTGATGTGAAATATTTTTTAAAAAGGGAATAAGATGTTACAATGGGATCCTTTGTAAAACACGCACAAAGATGACAGTGTTTACCATACTGGTACTTTGCCACTCGCACAGTCTAGCTTCTCCCTTCCATAAAAAAGCTTTTGTCCCAGGATATAGACAAAGCTGCTTTTCCTATAGTAGAAAATTTAAATACCATATGAAAACACTTTACTTCATACATGCTTACACAGCAAGCACAGCAAGCTTACCCCCATTAGGAAAGAGTAGCCAAATTTAGCAACATTGAAAAGTCAGCCAGTAAATGTCCTTCACTCCTTTTTTTACCCTGTTCACCATATAAAACACTGATACTTTCAACAGACATAATGTAGTATCTGTAACCTACTTCAGAAATTAAGCCAGCATCCTGAACAACCTGGACATACCTTGCAGTAGCAGATGTACACATCTATTTTTCCTCCACCTCCAAGTGGTCTCAAGTTGGTTCTGTAATAAGGACGTTTCAACAATACTAGTAGAAACACCACGTTTATTCTGTGTTTTAGTTCAACCAGTGTCAGTTCTTGACCTCTGGGGAGACCACAGTACATGTCTCAATGCAGATTTGTGAACAATAAAGCTGCTAGGAATCACTTGCAGTGTCTCTCAAGGATTATAAAAAGTAAGACAGTAGGACACTAAGAAAACACTAGGAAAACCTAATGTGCTTTTTTTTTTTCTCCAGTGGAAAACTGTTCTGTAATATGCCAACAGCTGGCATATGGCAATATCACAAGAGCAAAACAAGTTCTTCAGTTGTTTTAGAAGTGTTACAGCAGAATTACCAATACAGCAGAATAATCTCTTAGAAGTTTCAGGAGTACTGGAGAGTCCCCACCTAACAAGCAATTTACTGTTTTAACTGATTTAATGTATAGCTGCACAACTCACACGCCTCAGAGAGGTCAAAGTATTTTCTTAAAACAGATTATTAACATCTTCATGGAAGACTTCTATGTTGTCACCATTACAGTACCACAGCACATTTAAAAAGTCAGCTCCTATTAAGTTTAGGGGGGGTGGGGGAATGGTGTTATTTGAACTCATAATAGCTCAAAGGTCAAGAAAAAATTTCCATTAGTTAAGTCACTTCAAACTGAATAGCAATTTTTTCTACAATTTACATTTTCAAAAATACAGATCCCATAGCATTTAAGTGTATTTTTGAGGGTCCAGTGCTTACATAAAGCCACACACCCACGGAAAGTGCAGATGGGAAAGTAAACATCACCTCTTGTAAGATTCCCAAGTTGGATTACTGGGCAAGCGCAAAAGCCTGAAAGATAGCTTAAGTACCATTTGACCAAACAAAATGAAATCTAACTACTACCATGCACGTGACCAAAACCCTGTGACTCAGTAGAACAAAAACTAATATTCTACTATTTGAAAGATAAGGAAAAAGCCAGAGACATTAAGAATTTAAAAACTATATACGTGTATGTTAATGGCTCACTTTCCAAATATTGAGGATGTTTTTGAAAAATAGAGAAAAAAAAATTTGCAAGAGACAGCTCTAAAACACAGCAGTCATCAAATCTGTGTTCTGTCAGAAAGGGTATTTAATTCCAAACACTTGACAAGAAAATGCAGAACTCCTACACAATTTACAGCTGTTGTCCTTTTACTCTGCTGTAAAAGCAGATTTCACTTGTGTGAAATTCTGCTTCACTAGATGTTGCTTGTGGCAGCAAATTCTGCAAGCATTTGTTATGCTAGTATTTCTTTGTTAGGTGTTAGAATAATTTAAAAATATCTTGAGCTTATGAACCACAATGCTTAAAAGTTTTTAATAACATATGCAGCTGCAGAACAGCATCAGTATTCAAACAGTACGAGCAACACTAACGTATCAGCACACTTACTGGTAGAGCAGAAATATGGGAATAAATTAAGGCAGCAAACCCCAGTGACTAACACAGCTAACTGGCCTAGGAAGCAACCAGGGTATAGTATGAAATCAGATATTAGAATGATTTCTGTTGGCTTGCCTTACTAATATATTAACAATTATATATTCTGCTGTGCAACTGGTAAGCTCTATCCTTTCCTGAATACCCAGGCAGCTGTACTTCATACAGTTAATAGGCAGCTGCTGCCCTCCACATCTGCTTCTCAGTGCTTTCCCTGAGTTTATTACTTGCAACTACTATTCCCAAGGTAGTGTGCTACTCATGTGCCCCAAATCTCCAGTGGGCAGTTTCCTTGATTAGAATGTCCCACTTGGGAATAAAAAGGTAATCCCTTCAGAAAACAGTGTAGCTGTTTGTTACATTAACTTCCATAAACATTATACTAAAAACCTGAGACACAAGTGTCAATACTGCCCAATTTATAAACAGCATCATCTGAAAAGTACATTCTAGGGATGGCTATACAGTTTCAAAATATGTTATTCGAAGAACCATATTTTACATACTGTCATGCTAGCTCTATACCTCTACAAACCAAAAATCAAATTACACATCCAAAGTCTAGAAAAATTATGACAAAACCTGTTCATCAAGTAATTTATTTGTACTCTAACATAAAACAGACCTAGGTTAGGGAAATACGAATCTCAGGATGTAACTGTTCTTAAGTCTGTACACACAAAGTCGTGATTGTTTCCATATTTCTAATTTCAGGCAAATTTTTGATGGCTCTCATGTATGGAAAAAAAACCCACCTTTTTTTTTTTTTGCTCTTTTTCCTTTTGGAAAAACTGGTTGACTTATCTTAGCAGAAAGGGAAGCCAAGAGAAAAGTAATTTGCCATTTTAAATGAATTAGTTACCCTAACTCCCCATGGACACAAGCAAATAATTTCTTTTGTGCAGAAAGGCCGAAGCTACAGTGACACTTCTGCTTATAGCAAAGGTTCAGCTAATTCAGTTCCTGACACCAAATTAATAAAGCGTACATTTCAAAGGACTCAGCCAACAACTCAATGTTTAGAAAACAAGAAAAAAAACACAAATTCATTTGTTTCAGAAAATAAAAGACTACTGATACAGTTTTAAGACACAGATAAGCTGGTCTACTGGCCACCCATTTCCACGAGGAACAACCCCATCCTCCTTTCCCTCACCCCTGTGATGCTGAAGTGACCTTGCAGCAAATTGAGGGAAGAAATTAGAACAGTAGTAAATTAACCCCATTGAGACTTTAAAAACAAAAAGCAAACAAACAAAAACCCATATTTAGACCCTTTCTGTGTTCACAGATCACTGCAAGGTCAGTCAGAGATGCCTTTGAAGTGTCTGACTAACTTAGGAGACAGGAGAGCAGGACCTTCTCTTTCAGAACCTGTGAGCTCTAAGGGAGGGTTTAGCTGCATCATTAAACCCCAAAGGTGGCTACAAGAAGGAATGATCTTCAAACATCTAAAATGGAATCAGTTATAGAGACAGTAATAAGTAAAGAGTTGTTTATTTCTGCCAGGGACTGGAAAAAAAAACCACTGTCTAAATTTAAAAAAAAAAATAAAGTTACTTAGGTATGGAAAGAAGCAAGGTAGAAGGAATGAAACCTTGCAACAGCCTAATCAGGAAAATAGCGAACTTTCCCTGAAGGTTCAACTGCAGGTTAATCAACAACTTTCAGTAGCACTTTTGTCATTCTTGCTTCTGTCCCTACGCAGTGAGAAAGAACTACAACGGACTTCTTCTCTGGTTTTATTACTCCCACAAGGTTTTGTACAGCTTCACACATTCGCAACCCTCATCCTGAAAGGCAGCACATTTACTCCCAAAATTAGAAACAAATAGAGCAAGCTATTAAAAATGTACAGTGAGACGCTGTTTTACTGTACAAGTGAAATGTTGGGCTTAAGTCCTTGTTTTTTCATAAGAAAAATCAATAGCCTATAAGAACAAGCAATATAGTCCTATAGTGGTCAGAGCATTAAAGAACATACCTAAAGTAGTAGAGGCCTCATGCCTTCAAAGGAAGAAGTGCCTTAAAAGTAGCTCAGACATAAAATAACAAAGGTTTTTAAGCTGAATAAGGACAGCTCTTCCTGTCACCTCACACTACAGAGCACAGTAGTAGTATAAATGATAAGAGTGAAAAGAAGAATACAATCTTGCTCACTAGCTTAAGTGCTCCACTTGGAGTGAAAAAACTGATCTCTGAAGAAAGTACTTTTGTTAGTACTTCAAGAAAAACTATTTTAACCTAAAATATTATCCATGCAATACTTTATATGTGCAATATAAAATAAAACTTTTTTTTCATACAGCCATCCAAGCCCTTCCAACCACAGGAAAAAGGGTATCATGCTGATGGCTGATGCAACTACAAGATAAAACTTGATTATAAGCTTTACTCATTATGACTATCTCTGGCAACAGGTAAACCAAGGTAACTGCAAAATAAGCACACCTAAGCAACTCGGCTGTTGCACAGACTAGGGCACGAGTTGCCCGCTTACCAGCGGCACTCACCAATTCTGGCAATGCTGAAGGTCTTCCACCAGTCTGTGTGAACAAGCACCAAAAAATGCCTATCACTCCGCATCTAATATATTTCCTTATGGAATCAGAAAGAAAAAGGATACCTTTGCCATGGTTGTCATCAGATGAGATGGAATGGAAAGTGTAGTGAGGCAAAGGAATAATGTATGTATAGTCTTAGGTATGCTAGACTGCTGTGTCTGTCAGTTTTTATTCTATTTTTAACAAAAATAGGAACAGTACATTGTTCAGAGTGCTTATAGTCACTTCATGCAAAATTAAAAAAACGTATTACTAATACTACTTTTTAGTAGAAAAACTTGGTTCAAGTATGGTGGGATATCTTAGTTTAAGCAAGAAAAGACGCTATGTTTTCCTCTCATCTGCAAACCTCCAGGGTATATCAAAACTTAGCAGGTTACATCCCAGAAAGTGATAAAACATTCAGAAACATACCAGTAAGGAAGACAGATAGATAGATAGCCAGACACACACACATATGTATTTTTTTTCCCCCCTAAAAAGGCTGAGGACAAGTTTTGCTCCAGGTTGAAGAAAATACTATGGATCCACTGGCCCAGGTTGCCCAGGGAAGTTGTGCATGCACCCTCCCTGGAGGTGTTCAAGGCCAGGCTGGATGAGGCTTTGAGCAACCTGGGCTAGTGGAGGGTGTCCCTGCCCATGGCAGGAGGGTTGGAACTAGATGTTCTCTAAGGTCCCTTCCAACCCAAACCATTCTGTGATTCTACGAAACCAAGAGGCTTCTGCTTCCAATTGCAGTCATCCCCACAGATCCAAGAGATGGGTTCTGGATATTCAAGCTTCTCAGATTTCAGAAAAATAAGGACATGCCCCCTATTATTCAGTCACATCAACCCCACAGTGGTTCCTGTCCTGTTCACAAAGTGGTTAACCAAAAAAAAAAAAAAAAAAGAATCAGATGGCAGCAAAACCAACCAGACAGGAAAATATACACAACACCATACTTTATGGGATTAATACATGGATTTTTCAGAGTACATAGTTTCAACAACAGACAAACCCACTTCCGTGTTCAGAGATGTTCACAAAGGCAGTGAAATCACCTCTATAGTAAAAAGCTTTCCAGTACAGAATTTAAATCCCCAAAGCAATATCCTGAAATGTGCCGGACAACTAGAAATGCTTGTGCTTCAATTATTCTTCCTTGACTATGGATTATCACTTCATAGGCCTCAGAAATTGAGCTGCTTAAGTCAATTGCCAGGTACAATTTGGAAAAAAAAAAAAAAAACCAAACCCACACACCAAACCCCCACATTGTTGTAAGTTAGATGAGGTGGCAAACCCCACACATTTAATGAAGCGCAGTTTCACTGAGACCTGTGGCCATTTCCCCCTGGTTTGCTCCCACAGCTGCAGCACTGACAGGAAACATCCAGTCACTACTAGTCTTCTCTGAGAAGTTGCAAACAGCAAATGACGAAACAAGTTGCATTTTGTAATACAAAATAAGAGGCCTTGCAACCAAAGTGAACTGGGCTTTGGGGCTTTTGTTTGGCCTTTTTTTAAGCTTCTGAGTAGGAGCAATGCAATCTAAACTTCAGTATTTACCTGTTCAGAACCAGTTAGTTGTATTATTTGCAGTTCAAGTATAATTTCAATGTAGTCATTAGGATAAAAAAATTCTGTGGATTGTATACTACAGCAATTAAGAAAGAACTACAAAAATCCCATCAGTGCATACAGCCTGTAGTATGTGTATGGTATCTTAAATGAAAGAATCAGTGAAGGGACTACTGAGGCAGTGTCATGTGGTCTAGAAACTTTAAAGTTTATGCCAGAGTATTCAAAGAAGAACAACAAATGGGTTCCTCAACAATGGACTAAGTCTATCCCCAGAAGATCAGCACAGCCATCCACCCTCAAAAGCCAAACCTAAATCTGAGTATCTCCCCTCCTCCAGCAATCTCCCTTAAACATAACAGTTATAGGTTTCACACAGAAAATTACTCTATGATGTTTTCTGGTATGTGTTACAAAAGAGGTGTCAGAACAGGTTCTAATGGTCCCTTACCACCTACATGGGCTATTGAGTAATTCAAGTTTAAAAAAAAAAAAATCCTACCTTAACATTCAACTAAAAATTATGACAAAGGACATAAACAAAACACTGAAAGTATGTCCACTGCCAGGCTAGCATGACTACTGCTGAACAGGCAGCCATATGGATTAGTGCTCAAGCTCCGTAAGAATCAAGAGGTTACAGGCCCACTCCATAGAAAAGCTGCCCAATTTTAAATAGGTGCTTCAAGAATTCACATAAAGCTTCCAGTAACCAAACTGAAATATGTATTTTATTTTCTGACTCCTCAAATCTACTTAATACGAAGCAGCTCCACTTTAGTACTTCCAACTGTACACTAGCATGAAAACTGAAATGAAGGAAGGTTGAACAGCACAGCACATCAGTCAAGTTCCCCATAACGTAGTTCAGGATATATTTTTTTAAAGCACCCATTTTGGTGGGGTATATTGAGATGAAAACATTTATAGATTGGACTGACAATTAACATGGTCAACAGAAGTATTTCCTCTGTTTCACTGTAACTTTTTTTACAATTTAAGGTATATATCAGACTATGAAGTCATTACAATTACCCCTGACTGTATCTTTGATAACTCAAAAAGAAAGTTAAAAAAAACAGCCCCCTAACATTTGACACGCTAAATTGAAATTTCTCACATAAAGGCTTGGAACTATCTGTTCAACACAAGACGCTAGACCAATCCAGTCAGGGTCTGCTAAAGACGCACTGATCATAAAGATGACATCTGGTCTTCCCACATACGGTATCACATTCAAACTAGAGGCATTCTGACTATGAGCAGCACATCTGGATTAAGACTGTAAAAACCTCTCTCAAAGTCTGGCTCCAGGAGTGAGATAAGACTCTCAGATGTATGAAAGAAATGAGTGAACACAGCTGTAAGTGAACCAGACCCCTCAATAAAAATAGGAAGCTGTGTTCTTCACCACGTCCCTGCCTACCACGCAGGCTATCTGTGCAGTCTGTCCAGTACCAAGGTGGGACACGGGGAAACAGCACCCCTTCTCAAATCTCCCATGATTATAAGATAAATTGACAAATTATTAAAAGTAGTAAGATAAACTGACATAATTAAATTGGCTTTCTGCCATGCAACACCATTTGTCACTGCTGACAACTAAAAATTAAAATTGTCCCAATCCCTAGATATCAGAGATCCATTCCGATTTATCACTAAAATGAAGATATTAAACTGACATTAAAAAAAAAATACTGCCTCTCAAGCAAAAGGCAGAGAGGAAAAAGTCAGGTTTAGATATCTGGCACTAACCCTCTCTGGAACTTACTGCCAAAGGTCCGACTGAAAGAGGTGACGCTAACCCCCTATGCACTGCATACCCCAGACTACAAAGCAGGTCCTAAAATACTGGAGGTGCGGGGAAATTTAAACAAAACAAAACAAACCTCACAAAACTTCGGGGGGGGTGAAGAGTTGACTGAAGTAAGACTTTCAAAGTCTTCTGACAAAATTAAGAGTACGTTAAAACGAACTAATTATACAGACGCTTTAGTTGTGAACAATCTATTTTATATAAGACATTAAAAATTAAATTTATGTCAAAAGCTTTCACATAAGAAAACTTTCATTAGAAAAAGACACAAGTGAGTCACCAGAACTTAGCACACAGGAATGCATTTACAGTACTCTTGTTATACAACATGAGGGAGTTTAGAAAATGCTGTCAAATGCCATTAAGAGGAATGTTATGCTACTTAAAATTGCTAAAACATTCCAGGCTTTTTTACTATCCTATGCAATAAAGCCAACCTATTAGCAGTACACATTATAGCTGAGATGGCAAGAATTTGCTAATAGTTTCATGCTGATTAAGCAACATGCAGTAAGCAGTGCCCTGCCGCTGGCGACAGCAAACACGGCCCTCCCCATGCTGCTGAATTATAATTCCATGCTCAGCACTCGGCAGATCAGCTGGAGCCACCAGCCTTTAGAGAACATTCTCATTGAAACTACAAGTATAATAAAGTATGGCAGTACTATCTGCCAAGCTATTGAAAAAAAAATGCTTTTAAGGACATGTATGTATTAAAAATTTCTACACTAAAGTATATAGCAAAGCTCAGCACATAGAGCTGTCCTTGAAAGCTGACAGAAAGCAGCTGTTCAGCTGCAGAAAGCACAGGTTGAATGGAAGCTGAACTTACTGTGAGTCTCCAAGAAAAATATACACTAGGGTAAAGGGTGTGTTATTTTTCTACTGGGGTCCCCAGCAAATTATGCACCTGTAGATATTTATTGTATTTGCTTGATTCTTGCTAAAGTAGAATATCACAAGTGACATTTAAAGCATTACTATTTCTGGAAAAAACAATAATTTGCCATCAATAAGCCAGACAGAAAAACACATTTTTCAAAGCATTTAAAATTATTGTACACGAGTTTTCAAAAGAACAGTATGCCATTGATTTCTATGCTGTTTTCTAGAGACATTTTCATTGAGCTTTTCTAAAAAGGTGAATTACAGGCACCTGCAAGGCATTGTAGGCGCTCCATGTTCCAGGTCCGACGAGCAGCTGTAAACAAAGAGTGCTGCAGGTTGGTCAGCCAGCTGCCCAGAGAGCTTTCTGCAACACCGCTGCCAATAAATAGAGCTTATTTTGCTTTATGATTGAAGACCTTGCTGTTCAGTCACATCTAGTACAACTGCTGTATTAAAAATATAAAGCTTATTGGGAAGCTTTCAATACCTGGATCAGGCTTTAGGCTAACATTATTCCAACTGTTTTTGTCTTCACAAGAGTGGCAGCTGAGTACGTCGAGTGATTACCTGTATCTTCTAAATAACACTTACTGGAAGTATTAATAGCTGTGCCTTTTAGAATGCCATTGAAATGGGGGATTAGAGGATGGGCAAACAATCCGGTATGGCAACAGTACAGCAACCATAACAAAACCTACAACGAAGGCATCACTCCTATCAGAGAAATGCAGGATGAGTTACAAGATGTTAAACCGTTAAACCCTGGTAAGAACATGCATGCATACTTTACATCTTAGCATACAGAATCATCTGTATTGAGCAGAAATTGAAGTTTTATGCTGCCTTTCACCAAGGCAGCACAGAGCTTTTGGCCGTTAACTAGCACATCATAACAAAACAGATCTAGTAGCAGCAAGAAGTTACAAAATTAAATCAATTTTTAAAAAGTCACTCTTGTCATAAAGTATGCCTTTGTTGAGATGTTTAGCATAATAAGTTTTAATATTAAAAGATCCCCCAACTTGAAAAGGATTTGGAACAAGAAGCTGTTTGATATGGCTTTGGTAGCTTGTTGCCATAGGATTCTTTCTCCACATAAACCTTCCTTCAAGCATCACTGAAGTATACAGATGATACAAAAGCCACTTTCACACACTATTCATAATTTTACACATATGTAACCATAGTTTCAACTAACAGGTAACCTTTTAAAAGGTTAAATTAAAATTAGATGTTAAGCTCTCACATTCATTTAACTCACTATTAAAACAGATTATCTAAAATTTAATTAAAATCAAAACTCATTTGCACCTGCCAGGTTTCAATCAATAGTGAACACATTAGACTTTCCCATGTTTAAAAACCACCAGTCCCTGTACTGGATCATCCTTTATTAAATCTGCATTCAGATCCAGTATTCTCTCACATGTTCACTGTATAACGCTGAATGTAATTAGTGGGTTGCACAACAGACAGCAAGATTTTGTAGAAAGAAGGTGCAAGACAAAGTCACTGTAGAGCAGACAGCAATTTGATTTCCAAAGGAGTCTTTGGTATTTTAGGACACTGAATTTCTTTGACATCCTTAGTGTCTCCCAGTAGCTTGGAGTAAGACATTCCCCATCAGCTTGCCTGAAGCAAACAGACCTTAAGGCAAAAAGCAAAAGAGGAAAAAAACGTTTGGCACTAAAATGAATAAATTTCCTGTTTTTTCCAATACTATAGATGTGTTGTGCTTAAAACCCCTCTCACTAGGAAAAATATTTCTGATTTGGCACTTATGGCAATGCAGTTCACAGCTCCACTGGAAAAGCATTTTAAAATTAAATTCTCATTATAACTTGGGCTCTTAACAGGACTAGAAGCTGACTGCTTATGTATTGTCACCTCCAATATACATACATCAGCTGTTAAGTTTGCATATTGAAGTCTCCAAAGAAACTATAAAAATCACACATATATTACCGTCCATCATTGGGGGGGGGAAGATATGAAGAATTAAGACTAAATGTCACAGGTCCTTCTAAATTCAGACAACCCTGCCTCCACAATGTATATATGCTCCAGCACACAAAACTTTGAAGTTTTGTTAGGGCTGCTTGAACTCATGGTCAAGCCCAAGTATTTTAGTGATTTAAGACAACATCTACTATTCCATCATGCCTAACATTTTCTTCTGGCAATAAAGGATGAAGTAGAAGCCAAGTCTCATGCCAGACAAGACATACACACAACAGTTTAAGTCAAGACTTCAGTTTAAAATTTTGCCTTAAAAGACATAATAGTATGAACAAAGTAAGTGTTGGTAGTTGGCATATTTATATGAGTTATTTAAAAATGTGAGCAAAGTAGGAATATTTCCTTTAGTAGCTGTTTAAGACCACACAAAGAAGCCTGTTAGTAATTATGCCATGCTGCTTCTAAGATATTTTTTAATTCTCAACTTTTTACTGAGCTAGAACAGGCTACATTCACTCTAATATTAACATCGGGATTCCACTTTGCAAAAGTGTGCCAAACAGTAGGATGAATATTTTTAGAAATACATCCAATCCACCATACATAACTTGAAGAAGTTAAGAGATCTTTTAAGATGACTTTTGAAGTTTTTTTTGGTGGTTTTTTTTTTTGTGTTTGGTGGGGGTTTTTTTGTTTTGCTTTTTTTTTCGTGTTTTTGTTTTTTTTTTTAATGCTAAAAGGCAAGGACACAATTGTACTGTTAAAGACCACCTCAAAATCCCGTAAATGCTCAGCAACAGGCTACACGTACTGCTTACAGCAGAACTGAGCAAAGCAATAGATTTCTCATAGGAATCTCATCCAGGTTGCATCCTTTTTCCCCTACAGCAACTGAAAACATACATATTTATCCTTTGACCATATTTCTTAGTCTGTTTCTCTTTACCTCCAGACAGTTTGTTGGCACCCAGTTTCAGGGCAGAAAGCATGAAACACTCAGCCATGCATTTCTGCATTTTCTTCCCGTTTATTTTCCTTACACTAGCAAGAGCTTTCATTTTTATGAACAGCAATTTCTGCAATTCACTATCCAGCGTAAGTATACTTTTGTCACTTAATTTTGTGTTTCAACATTAAAACAGGTGTTACACTAAGTTTGCAACTAACACTTTTTTTCAATAAAATTAGACATCGAACCAGCATTTTTTCCCCAATGACAATTAAGAAGATATAAAAGGATTCATTATTTGGGGAATTCTGAGGCCGCACTCAAGCCCAGATCCAACCATACCAAGGACAACACAGAACCCTAGTCCTCAGCACTCAAATCACAGTTTATAAATACAATACAAGGTGAAGCAAAGCCACAGTTTCTGGACAGATGGTAAGGAGGCACTGCGAGAAGATGAAGTTGAGCAGGATAAGCGTATGTTATTCCTGAGAACACCTCAGGATGCGGTATTTAAATACAGTCCTTCAAGCTACAGTCCAAACCTTTCCTCAGAAATCAGGTACAAAGAAATAAATTATCAGTGTGACATCTTCTTAACCCATAACATTCCCTTTATTTGTTTTAATAAACAGCATGCAAAACGCATGCAGCAGCTGGAAACTACACTGTCTTGCAGCCCTCATAAATGCTCTATGGAGTATCATCACACTAAATTTGGACAAAATCTGTTGAGGCTTTAGAGCTTTACAAAGCAAGAAAAGAAGAATAAAAGAGTTTAGAGCTAGATTTTAGCAAAGCACATTTTTTTTCTTTTATGGAAAACCAGAAAAAGGTACAAAAAAAAAACCAAGCACAAGCACATATCCAAGTTTTGCTCAACTAATGATTACAATAGCAACTTATGAAGTAGGAAAAAGCAAAAAGGGACCCAATACAGCTTTTACACATACAGTTAACTGAAAAGTAAACAAACTTAAAGGAAAATTTACACCTTGGTGCATCGCAACCCACACACTCTGCTATAAGAACAAGTGTTCTCCAACTTGGGATGAGAAAGAACTGAGACAGGTTTCTCCTTGTGAGAAGGGCTTGGAAGAATAACAAGAAAAAATATCTCTGAAGTTTTACTTCCGTCACCCTGAATGTTCACTCTTCTCAGGCAGTCCCATGAAGAATAACCCTTCAAGTTTGCAAAGGCAAGAGGAAGGAAAGGAAGTGAAGCTGAGGCTGCAACCCTGTTACTGTGAAGGCTGCAATGGATGACAGATTAGGATCTGCCACGGGCACAAGCACAAGTGGCCGAACTCAGTGAGTGACGGAGCGATCAGCAGAGGGTCAGCAGGACAACGCTGGCAGGGCCACAGCTCCTCTTCTCCAAGAGCTCAGGCTCCGGCTCCCTACCTAAAGCAAGGCAGCCACAGAGCCTGGCTATGAAAAGCAGGCCTGGGAGGAAGCAATGAAGTCCTCTGGCACAGACTGTGGGCGCGAGCACTGAGTGACACAGGTTGCAGTATGAAAACACAGGGCCTTAGGGTAGCATGAAGATGCCATTAAAAGTTAGAGTGCAGCACCTAGGAGGGAGGATAAGGACGAAGTCACAGCCAGGACAAAGGGACTTAATTGGAGGATTTTTTTTTTTTTTTAAAAAGGGACAATACTGATAGTTACATCTCATGAAGCTTTTGTGAAGGAGTTTAAGGCTGGTAATTGCACTGTATGAGGTGCAAATCAAGATCAAAGTGCTATCAAGAAACAGAACAGTGGCCCCTCATTTTTTATATCTATATATAATTGTACAGAGATAATAATATGTATATACATATATACACACATATATAGTCCCCTGTGTCTAAAGCACAATGCAGTTCTGCATGGCAGCGATCTATTAGCTCTTTGAATTGGATGCAATAACCAGGAATTAATATGGATAGTGCCAAGTTATGCTGATAGATCATCAGTGGCAGGGGGAAAACCCTTTTTTCCTTTTAGCAGGGAAA
>NW_010144779.1:43536-51422 GCF_000699245.1 Pterocles gutturalis
AAAGTCACTCAGGAACCTTGTATTTAGTGTTACAACACTTTACCACAGGATAAAGCTTCTTCTAAAACTTAAAGAACAAACAATGGTTGCGTGCAACACAGCATTAAGCTTCTGTCATAGCAGGAGTGATTTCTAAACAATATCCTGGCAATCTATCAAGCTGTCTAGAAAAGAAATGTGTATATAACAATATTAGAAATGCTGAACAACCAGTTGAAAGTCCTGAAAGGTTGCTAATAGTATTTTTGTTTTTATCAGGCATAATATTTTATTAGGATACTTCTTTACGTTTGCACATTTGTTGCAAAGTCTCATCACACCAGTGACACTAAGAAGGCAAGTGTGTTCTCCAATACAGCAGATGTGCAGACTTCACACTGACAAACTTGACCACAACACCAGTTAAGCCAGCCCTCCTCCAACTCACGGCTGTACTAGCAATAAATATTCGTAAAGCCAGGCAGTAACTAGAGCAAAGTGACTCAACTGAACGATAATCCATTAAATCAAGAGAAAGATGGCAACCGCATATGCTAGGCACCGTCAGAAAACACACATAAACCTCTGCTCTTCAGCAATGCATCTGAACAGAACACAGCAAAGCTGCTTAATGTAACTGGATGATATGAAGAGCATCCAGAAGCCCCAGGCAAACCACTTAAAAAAGGGAACAATTTAAACTATGTTAATTAAATTCAAAATGTAATATGTAATTTCAGATTTAAGATAGGAGCCAGTAAATTCTAATCATTAATTTGATCACAAACATTAGTTGAAGGCAGATAATGTAACACCAAAACCCAGCATAAGCAATAAACTCAATCCATTCAGACAGCTCAACTTTAAGCTTTCATTTACAAAACTATTTTATCAGAAGGAAAACTAGAATTAATTGAAATATAGACTCCAAACATCTATGCTAGTCTTCAGAGCATCACTGTACACAAGCTCTAAGTTTCTGTCAAAGAGTTCACAAAAGAAAAGACATGCAGATAAAACCCGTTGAAAGAAAAAAAAATTAAGGTTGCTTTACTTCTCAATCTCTCAGCCATTTCAGCACCAATAATTACAATACTAACTTAAAAATCAGGAGTCCTCTGTATGTAGTACTAAATGTGCACCCCTAGCATGCAGGTTTTTGCAAAGCTTTCGCACTGGAACTATTCCACATCTCTGCTCATATTTTTCACCTCTTCTATGCTATTTTCAGCACTGTTATCTCCTTTTCAAGATCAGAGGGGCTGGCAACTGCTCACCATTTAAAATACAGAAATACCATGAATTAGAGTTCTGCATTTTTGTTTCACTCCATTTCCTATTACTGACATTCTCTATACTTGTTTTGATTGTTTCTCTGCATCAACCTAACACTTTCATAAAACAATCTACTAAAAAGTTACTATCTTTCGCAAGAACTCAGAAGCCATATTAAGACAGACTAAATTCAATATTGATCAATGTAATCTAACACTACGTTGCCCAGTTACTCACCATCACAAAAGTCCTTGAAAATCTTCAATTCTTACTGTCCTGAAAGATTATTTTGTCCAAAAATATCATCCTTTAGCATTAGAACAAATCCCACGTAAGGGTAAAACTTGTTTCTCTCTACCATTTTTAAAATCAAACTTATCTGGCAAAGCACATCAGAAGAATACCAGCTGTTTGGGTACTAGATACACATGGATTTTACTTTCCTTTTTCTAAGCACAAATGCCTACTATTCCAGAGAAAGCTGCCTAAAAAGAAAGAAAAAGAGTGTTCTGCATTTTTTTCTACCGAGTCATACGTTCCCTACTGCTGTGAAACAAATGATACTTTCTTTAGAATACTACAGAATAACACTGCTTTTATTCCATAGGCAAGCACTGCAATATTAAACAACTGCCTAGATAGTAACCAGGTAAAGACATACCAAACGCAATTGTTTATATTCAGAGTTATGTGCAAGAACAAGATATGATCAAATATTCCCAGACAGCTTTTTGTTACTTACAAAGCAATTTGGGTTTGTTTTATGTCTGGAGATTCCCGACTTAAAACCGACAGAAGCACTGCCAAGGAAGAACAGGCAAGTCCCCCTATCTCCAGCTGCTTTCAGTTTGGGCAGCAGTCAGACAAAACACCCATTCCTTCTCCTAGGGCTGCTCTTCTGTTTAAGCATTTACTCCACCATCGGTAAAGACCCTGCCGTCACCCCTACTGAGGGTGGTATTTTGTACTATTTCAAAAGAAAAAGTAGGTGGGGCAGCAGGCACCAAAACTCATATGGCATACTAGAAACTACACTTTTCTAGATGAAAAAAAGAATTCCATATTATGAGTGTTATGCCTTAAGCACTGCTGCTCGAGCTTCATTTGAGCTAGTAAGTAGTTTTACCAGGATCAAAGACACAGGCTTACTGATGTAAGTTGATACCCTGTAAGTTCCACTTTATCATTTTCTGCACGAAATTAATGTATATAGGGGTTAAGAGTTAGAAGACTCTGCTGGCACTCGTAGAATTTTAACAGTGCTCTAGATGCTTGTTTCAATTCATAGAATAGGACAGAATCACAGAATGGTTTGGGTTGGAAGGGACATTAAAGATCATTCCTAGTTCCAACCCCCCTGCCATCGACAGGGACAATTCTGACAGCACAACACAAAACTGCATGTGCCAGGCAGATCTGTAGCTTACTCAGTGGGCATTCAGGCACCAGTACTATAACAAGCCAGTCAAGTAAAATCAATTTGTCTCCCAGGTTCGGATTTTACCACAATTGCTTCACATAGATAACACTTGTTTTTTGTTTTTGTTTTTTAAAGAAGGTCAATCTGATTTGCAGCAGGAAAGTTCAGAGGAGCATACAGGCTGTGGGCAGTGTTAGTGGGACACAGCGCCTTCTCATTCTAGGGCACCTAAATCCAGAATTATTCACTCGCACCGAGCGGGACAACTATCTGCTAGCAGACTTACACAGTTGTTACCTATACTGAGACAGGCTGATCAAAACCAGCACCACTGTAAAGTCAAACTATCCAGACCTGCTGTGACTGGGTAGGAAAAAAAAAGCTCCAGGAAAAGTATTCCTCAAAGGTTCTGGACAGACAACATTCACAGTTTCTGATACAACTTGGGAAACATTTCAAGCTGGTTACAAAGTTCTAGCAGCAGTTACTGGAATTACAGAAAAAGAAAAAAATTGTTTTAATGTTTTACAAAATTTATAAAATTATAAAACTTTTAGTTCCTTGACAATGAAAGTTATTCTTTATAATGGGCATATTTCAGCATTTAATATCATTAGAATAACAAATGCTGATTTTAAGGAGTTACGAGATTAAAAAGATCGAACTTAAAATGTAATTTGAAGTATTACATTACATATGCCACCATGAATCTGCACACATGTTCAGTTTCATTAAGAAAAACACTTGTATATAGCCTGCTTCCTTCATACCATCAAATTATTTATTCTTTGGGCAAATTAATTAAATCAAAAATACCCCAAAATGTCTTATAATAAAGCAAATTAACTCTGGGCCCCACAAAACCAGTAATAGCCATTTATTTCAGAGGTTTCATGTTTGCCTAACAAGGCAGTCTAATACTCAAGATTTGCCACCAGTCTTTCAACCAAGAGACAAAGTCAAGAATGCCAAGTTCTCAAAAAGACACACTCTCACATCTTCTACAAAACACAAAAAAAATTTGTCTTCTCAATTAAAAAAAGTTACAACAATCCCACAGAAACTGCAGAGGTAAGATATAAAGATCTCTTTCAAGATCTTTACTACTCAGAATTAACTGAAACAAAACAGCCATCCTAGTGATAATCCCCTTTAGTGCTTCACAGTTTATGCAACAGTCAATTACTAAAGAGGATGAAAGACAGAACAATCTTTGCAAATAGGTCACTGTCTATTTTTATAATGATTAAAACCAGCCTGCTACTACAGGTAACTTTTAATAAGCATAAAAAGTAACATTAAGACAGTGCAAGTATTTTACTCTTAAATATATTGTTTCCTATGGCAGAAGAGGAGGTAACTTTTTAACAAACAAAGTTATTTCACATAGGTTATGTATTAGCATTGCTGAAAGCAGATTTTAATTTGTCCGTAACTATTTTATTCCAAAGTATCATCCTCATAAAGATAACACCTAACCACTTGTGACATGATCTCTGCACTTACCCAAACTGGCTGCACACCTCTCTCAAAACTTTGTAGTAGATTTTACCTGCAAGCACTACCCAAAGCTCTCCTCTTCAAGGCCACTTCTAGTGTCTTCCACTTCTGCTTCAACTCTTCTTTCCTGTTTAGGTATGTCTAAACATGTCTTCTTCAGAACAATTGCTCAGGGCTCTACTGCACACCGCTGGGACCTGCCATTTGCTTCCTTCATGTATCATCCCTCCTCTGCTACAGAATTTCCTCTTTCAAAATTGTCCTTTTTCCCCATCACTGGCCCCTCTGAGGAGTTTTTTTTTTTGCCCTTCCTGTGGGATCAGGACATCACACTTGACACTATTTTCCTAAAATTTTATTGAATTTCATTGATTCTTACAGCTTCAAATGCCAGTACGTCAGTGATTCTTATGCCCAGCTGTGCACTCCTGAACCATTTCATTCAATTCCACCTGCAGTTGCTGTCTCCACCAGAGATTTAAATCTGGTTAAACTGGAGCTTGTTTCCTCTGAAGCCTTACTTCCAACTACCTCCAGCCTTCCTACAGGTTCAAGTCCATACACTAACATTACAATGCCTTGAGTTGCACACAACAGTTGGAATTTTTTTCCATAAGATGTCAAGACATTCACTTATCCACTCCTGATATTTCTCTTGACCACATAATTTGCTTACGTCTGCAAATTCTGCTCCCACTGTCAATTCTCCATCCTCCGCTTCATGTAATATTTCAGCTGCTACAAAATCGTTCCTTTATGTAGTACTTTGGAGACTCTGGATCTTCCAGTATTTCCACAGCCAGCAAGCCTATGAGCTTGAGACTGTACAGCTGCAGAACCTGCCCTTTAGTACTGGAAAGGAGGAGAATAACCTTCAGAGAATAACGTAACCACCTCCTGGAGGAATCTCATAATAGAAGCATTCCTATGCATCTCACGTTTGTACACAGGATACTGAAAACATCCCAAAAAATAATCTACACAAAGGTATTGAGATCATTCTAGCTTCTAATCTTACAAATTTAAGACAGAACACCTGTAGATTAACGTTTATTATAATGCAGACTGCATAAAACTGAACTCCACACAGGCACGGTAGGGAGAACCACAGCCAGTCTTGTGAAGTGAAATCCTGTTTGTGCCTGAAAGCCGGGAACTTGATGTTCTCACTACAGACTAAGAGCAATAAAAACAGCTTTCTGAGCCATTAATTTCTGCACAGCTGATTTCTAGTAAACAATGCTCATTATTGAAAGAATTCTAAAAAAAACCCATGGGGCTGTTCCAGCGAGAAGGCTGGCACTCTGAATGCCCAGACTGAGCTAACGGTGACATCAGCGCTGCTACTGCTTTAATCCCTACGGCTACTAAATGTCAAATATTTTCATTGTATTTAAAGAGCTTGTGATTGCACAAGAGGAGATTAACTACTTCACACTTTTAAAATAAGACAACTGCAAGGCACAACGAGCGTGCGCACTCCTGACGCCCAAGACTGCAATAGTGGCAAGGTCTCAGTAACATCAGTCAGAAACTGCCGTGCTTTGTTCACAGAAAAAAATGTAGCATTTTTAGGATTTGTAATTTTTAAACACTGTTAAAACTCACATCTTCGGACCTTCCATAAGCCAGTGAAGTCCACAAACACACACATACCTGCCTCACTCAAATCAAAACTTATAAATAGGTTGTAGCATTGAGTCAAGTATATTTGGGGGTGAGAAAGGTGAAAAGACTAAGTATCACTGCATCAACAGCCACAAACTCTGGTGGAAAGTGAGCAGCAGACCATATATTTCTTACTGGATACCCATGCAACATTAATTTCATCTACTTTAGAGAAGGAGATGCATCAAATTATGGTCAACACAGCGGAAGGAACTGTCTTAACATATCGTATAAATTTTTGTGTGGTGAACTACTTAAAGTAGGATATACTTTCTAAACATTCCTTGGTATTTTCATAATTTGTTTGGCAACTGATTACTATGGCAGTAGATGGGCTGCTACACACTCTTCTAAAATAAAGATCTAACAATTATTTTACCCTTCCACTTTCTAAGTGGCTCACAGTAACTACAGTAAGCTAGAGCACTGCTGTAAAGACAGTGCAAGAAAACCGATCAATTTACATTGCATAAGTGAGAAATTACTTTAAAAAAAAGAAATTCAATTCGGGAATCTTATTCCCCCCCCCCCGTAAATGATAAGAAGTTAAAACAAAATTATCTTAAAATATACAAATATTAGAGGTGTGAAGTCCCACAACTAGAGAAACTCCGAATTTCAAGAACGAGGCCAAGAATAGAGTAGGATATTGAAAGACTACTGATTTGGAGTATTTTTATATATAAATACACACAGATTTATGATCTCATACAGTTCAAAGACTACATAAATGACATAATGTTGTATCTTTAAGATCTTCCCACACTCACTCATTAAGTAAGCAGCTTTGTCTTAACCATGTCTTATGAGCCAAGTACAGATTCACAGCTCTCCACATTAAGATTTTTATTTCTAAAGTTAGCATTAACTTTTATTTGAATACCACACTTGAGTGAGTTCTTTTAGTACTCTTGAACACATGCTGTCAAGTGGGATTTACTATAATGATCAGTTTGTACCCAAGCAACAACAGTTCCACATTACACAGTAAGAAAGCTCAAGAGTAGGGAGCTTTTAACCTTAGAATTTTACAATAATTTAACATCTCCCTACAGAAAGATTGGGGGGCTGAGGCACAGGAATTATCTACATACACACATACACATGTGTACGCACACATACATCGGTGGTTCAAGAACAAACCTGGAATTACAACAGACTAATTTGGCTACCCATGCCAGAAGTGACCTGATATCTAAGTCAGAGTGCTAATCTTTTGTTGGAGGTGGGAGAGGCCTGTTAAGAAAAAAAAAAAAAAAATTAAAAAGTGAGAGAAATCACTTTAAGGAAGAGAGTCCATCAATGCCCAGTTTTAGCCTGAAGTGGGAGTATATCATTCCTCAGATTCTTCCACACTAATTAACAAACTCACATGTTTTGAGTTTTAATCCAGAGCAAAGTGGGGAGAAGCAGAATTGGCAAGGCTGACTCATTACAAGAAGAGTCTACAAATAAAATAATCAAGCCAGAAATTAAACTCCATATAAATCTTAAACGTACCATTTTCAAACTACTAAACTCACTAACAGACCAATTTACAGGTCTTACACTATCTATACACATACTTGGGAAAAGCTGACAGTAACTAGCACTATTATTTCAACAAGACAAGAAGCAACAGGTTACTACAGTAGGCTCCCTTCCTCTAGAATAAAATATAAACCAAATTCAGTGTCATGTCAAAACTATCTTAATAAAGAAAGAATAAAAACATTTCTGTAACATTCAAACATAGGATAATGTAAATGGAATTTATCCCCAAAGCAAAGTATTTCTGTGAGGAACAGAGCTATACAGATCAACTGTTCAGACTTCAGCAACCAGTTCACGCTGAGACAATACATTTTTACTTTAACAATCTGAATTTATTGGGAATAAAACTCAAAACAGTACCAAGCAATTATGGCAGTAAGGAAGCAAAAGAAAAAAAAAAAACAACCCACACAAATCTACAGTGACCATTTTTTAGCTCACCTGCACTTGTTCTGTGGAGCTACTACTGAGTTCATCTCCAGACTCCGAATCCTGGTGAATTTTTTCTGAG
>NW_010144779.1:51439-57123 GCF_000699245.1 Pterocles gutturalis
CACAAGATTGTTCATGCAAAAAGCTGGTCTTCTCTATTTCCAAGAACTCTGGACATGGGAAATGACCCATGGAGGCGGTTCTATACTGATTGGAAACCTTGGGAGACTGCAACTCATTGTTAAGTTTTCCATTGTTTTGGGAAAGGTCCAGACTCAAACCAAGAGTTTGACTAGGGCTATTGTTTGGTCCCAGATTTTGATTGGCATCTCGAACTAAGCAAGACACTTGAACTGGAGAAGATTTTCCAAAACTAGAAAGCTCTGGTGACTTATTCACATTTTCAGTTGATCTCTGTAATCCATGTGTCAACTTCAGAGCGTTATTTGGCAGCATGCTTACTTGCTTAACAGGTGGCATTAGCGCTTTTCGTGGTATTTCCTTCACATACTGTGCTGGCACATAAAAGGGTTTGGAATTTTCATCTCTTTTGACTTGCCACCAATCATCGTTAGTCTTTTTCACCAAGATGTATTTCTCCCCTTGCTTAATCACAATTTTCTTGTCCTTGGCCTCATACTCATAGTCATACTCCACTTCAATGTACAACTGTCCTGGAAGGATCTTCCCACCTTTATCAGCCATTTCTATTTGAAAATAGTTCACCTGTTCAGGCAAAAGGTAAGCCACATTCTGTTTCAGGAGTGTTATTTTCCCGTTAATAAACAGAGCTGTAAGAAAAAAAACACATATGTAATAAAGTAATTGTCTAAGAGCACTTCAGAATAAAATAATTTCAAAAATAACCCTGCCTGTTCAATTTATGTCAACCTCGGACTAATAAATTGATGGAAAAATGCAAGATCTTCAGATACCTTTCTCAGTGATAAAACAAACTTAGTCACTGATTTAATTCTCCTACCCACACAAGCCTCCTGCTATCAAGTTTCTCATTATTTAGTAATAGAAACAGCAGGCTTAATGTTCATCATCAGGGGACTGGTGGGGGGACTAGTTCAAGTCAATCTCTTGCTTACAAACAGGCTTAATTGCTTCACGGAACTGCGTTACTAAACTGGTTTCAACCAAAATATTCCGAAGTAGAAGAGTATTTGCTTATTTTGATTCCTCTTTCTGTTCAATAGTTCCATCAGAGTTCTCAAAGTTCCTTCCTTGTTTAAGGAATCTTCCTTACATCTTCCTCCAATGCCACACGCCTGCCATCAGGTCCAGCATGGGCTGGCAACCCACGACCCACATGCACCGCATGCTCTGCAGAGCCTGCTAACCTTCACCTAACTGGAGAAGAGGACTAGGAGCTACACAACCCACAGTGACAGAGGCCGCAGATCATGTTGCCTCTGCATCCAGCTGTTGTCTATAAAACACATGGTGTAGTCACTTTTTTATTTAAATTGCTAGTATAACTGCACACAGCATTTAATCTATAACCATGGTGGTAGTAAATGAAAGTATTTAACGTTTCCAAGACACTTTGGTTTGGTTCAAATTCTGCATATTTACTTTGCTCTTAAGAGAGCTTTTTGTGGTATTTACCCTACAGAAAACCTGATCTAACCAGAAGTTTAAGGGCTAAAACAGAGTGGATAAGCATTAGTCTTGCCAACTTACACTGAATACAACAGATTAAATTAACATGAAAGATACGATTTCTTAATCTTTAAAACCAGAACAGGGGAAGATCTCTAGCATTCAAACACAATGTAGGAGAACCCAAGTAAACTGCTGCCACATTTAATCTTATAAAGATTAGCAAAAAAATGGGTTTTTTTTAAAATGCATGTTTCATGAATGAGAAAAATTCTGTCGAAACTTGCAGCCCTGCAAGTCAAGACTTCGTGATGAGATTCGTAGTGTTTACTCTGCCACAGAGTGGAACTAATGCAATTCCATGCAGGCACACACATGCAGAGTGAACTCAACTACCTAAGTGGGACTAAGGACAGAAACAACAACAAAAAAGCACTTCTGAGGAGAGCTGATGCCTAACAGTTCTTTAATTTTTCTTTTACCATGTCCGCTATTTTGCCTGAGCCTCGAAGAAAAAAAAAAAATACACTTTCCACACAACTGAGTAGAAGAAGCAGCAGCTAAAAAGCCCAAGTATGATGCCAAGACAGAAATGCCCATCTTTAAACTCTCTTCTACAGTCCATCTTTTTACTTCCAGGAAGCACTTCCCATAGGTAACTTGAAAGCTACCACCATTTACAAGACTCCAAACAGAATCACAAGGTCAGACTTACAATTTTATTAAGGACTTGGCAGAAGAAACGATGGTACCACATTCAACAAAGGTGACGGTAGGAACACAAAACAGTAGAAAAGAATGGTAGGATTCTGGTGTTTACTCTCTCTACCATAAAATGGTACATTGACATTCACAGCATTATGGTCTATTTACAGCCTCCCTACAAAACAACTTGCTTACCCGCTGTTCTACACAAACAGGTATTTTTAAGCACAGCTCTGCACTTGTTTACCAACTACAGCAGAAAGTAAACATGAACAAACCACAGCCATTCCCACTCTCTTCCTGGTTTTGGAAGGTCTGCCACACAAATGTTTTTTTTTCCTTGCTACCAGATCTGATTCCTCCCAACACTTTTTCAAAGCTGCTACCAACCCCTTTCATAGCTTAGCTTCAAGGTCATATACCAGAAAAGTGCAAGTGTTTCTGAGTTACAGTCTGCCTCTAAGGTCTGCTACCTTGGAAGCTGAAATGTAGGATAGGAACCCACTCACACTGTTTTTCCTTCTCCCATACAGAAATAAAAAAAAAAAAGAACATAAGCCTATAGTTTCCCACAGGGCTATCAAGTGTTTAAAAGCTTGAATTTTTCATTCCTCTTTTGCCAGTTCCACATAACTATTCATTGAGAATGCATGCTTAACAATTTTTCAAGACAGAGAGGTTCAATAAATTGCATTTTATGCTTGAAAAATAACAGAATTTTGAGAAATACAAGCTAAATAAAATACAGTAGCTACAAAAATAGCCCTATCTACTTTTGAAGGCAGTTTTGCAGCCTCATTCCTTTCCAGAAAAAAAAAAAAAAGGAAACAACAAAAATAAGCAGCACAACTTTTTTGTTCTTTCATCCAAGCTGCAAAATTATCAAGTCAATAGCACACATTTGGTAATGTTGAACATATGATCAAAAAGAAACAGGCTGTGTTCTGTGTTTGGCCAGAACACTAAAACAGTTTTATAAACAGATCACATCATCAGCATCAAGCAAGGCTCCAATTCTCCACCTCAACAGAGAGAAGAGACACCTACATACAGGTGCGGAATCTTCTCAGTAAGTTTAACAAATATCAACATTAACCCTACGGGTCTCCAAACAACTACCATGGCCTTGATTTCACAGATCTGAACACATTCAGTTTTATTTTGTTTGAATTTTTTTAATGCAGCTGTTGTGCCACAGAAGGTAGACTGCCTGTACCCTATGCACAGCCCAGGGGACGGCTACCTGTAATGGCCTTCCAAGGGTCCATGTACCTGTCCCACAGAACTCAGGTTAAAGAGCCATGGAAGCCTTGGCCAAGCCTCTACCATAAAAGACAACACGAATGCACAATATTGGCATTTGGAATACTGATTTCATTGTGCTACTGGTCAACAACTGAAACAATATGGTTACGATATTGTAACCTTACCCTATTTTTTTTTTCTTTACCATTACCTGTAATGCTGGATGGCACCCACTCTGGTAAAAAAGGCTGAAGAACATCAACTACAGGATGATAAGTATGAAAAATTACTTACTCCCACAGAGAACATCTGCAGGCTTTAATACCTCAAATAAAGCCTCAATACCCGATTAAGAGATTAATAACAATGAATGGCCCCACTTGACAACAAAGACACAAGAAAATTTATTCATGAATACCAAAAACACAGACTCAGGACACTCTTTTTTTCAGGTAAAGCAAAACCCGAATGTTACAAGGTAACTGATGTAAGATGGGCCACATCCCCACGTGGAAATACATTCCACATACCCACGCGCAGACCTTTTTGGGCACTGATTTCCGATGGGAACCGTTCCCACGTATTACTCAGTTAAGGTTCAGTGAGGCTGGCAACCCTCGGTGTTGGCAGAGGTCAGCTCCTCCCTCTCCGTGCCCGCCGCACCCTGCCCGGGGCTGGGCCCGCACACCCGCTCCCCCCGGGGCAGCACAGCCCTACCCCTGACCGCAGGCACAGCCCGGGGGGTGCCTCTCCCCTCGCCGGGATGCAAACATAGCATCAAGGATTTTGCACACAAACATTTGCCTCTAGCTAGATGTCGTGCACATAAACCGGGACCTTTTCTAATCAGACCAAGCAACTGCCCTGAGAGAATTTTATGCTTGCTGGGAGGCAGAGCTTTCCTAGGGCAACTGAAACCCTACAGCAGCACAGTCCCCTCCCTACAGCACTTGGCCTTCACGCTGAATGATGCTCACTAAGTCGATTTTGAAGCATATGTAAATGTTTTTGAAAGAAACACAGTCATAACACACACAGACATATGTATGTAGGTGTGATCTGATCACCCCTCACTTCAGCATTATCCTAGAACTCAAGACCAAAAGAAAGAACCCATAAAAGTCAGGAGGTACACAATACGTGTTTTCATACCTCTCTTTTGGAATTATCAGGCACAGAGTATTTTCTTCTGATCTTATAGAACCAGGTAATTGAACCTTGAGATTCACCAAAAAGGCTTTTTGCTATTTCTTTTACTTTCTTCTTGGGGAAAAAAAACCTTACTCACCATAGCTGTGGAATTGTTAGTTACTTTATAATACAAACAGATGATAAGTTATTAAAAAAATCACTGAGAATATTAACTGATTGCCTTAAAATTCCTCATGTGACCTTGTTCACAGTGTCCTACAAAGAAGCAGCAGCAGTTGACTTGTGTAATCTTTTTCCGTTTTCAGCATCAAACTTCACCTGCTACTGAAATGAAGCCTTCCACAGCGCTGATACAGAAATAAACTCAATTACTGGAGCTAAATTAAGATAAATTCTTATCAGTTCAGGCCAGATGAGATATCTTGGCTACAGCTCACTAGATTCTATGATTCTGTTTCTCCCTGGGCACTTTTCCTAGGGGTTCAAGCTGTACTGCACGACCACTGCTTGGGAGACCGGTCCCACAATAACCTGGTCAGAATTCAACCCTATTCATACCTTTGTTCCCAAGGGGCACCCCTCTTTATCCAGCACAGCTAACTCCCCAGCTGATATTTTCATGCAGACAACCCTCACTGGTGCCTGCAAAAACCACCATCTGCAACGAGTGCATCTAGAGCACGCAAAAGCTGTATAAAAAGAGCATGCAAAAGTTGTACAAAAATAGATTACAGAGATGCCAATGCAAACATCAAATAGAGACAAAACACAAGCAGCTTCTCTGCTTTATGAAAATCAGCTGAAGTCCTTACTGTTTCCTCAGAGATTGCTAACACGGGTTAGAAATCGAGCACTGCTCCCAAGTGAAACAGCTTTCCAGAGCTCGCACTTCCTTATGAATTAAAGGCATAATAAGTCACCATTTAATGATTGCCCATGACTCAGAGCACTGAATAAGCGATGCATTTTAAACAACTGTCAGGACAACTTTCGGACCCCCGCCGCAGCACCCCGCACAGCTCCCAGCGCACCAGCAGCCCTCGCGCCTCGTTACGCGCTTTTGTTCGCTTGTTGACTCCAACGACCGCCTGTA
>NW_010144780.1:0-2024 GCF_000699245.1 Pterocles gutturalis
TCGAGCATTTCAATTGCTGGATTTCTACAAAGATAGAAAAAAAAAATCCATCAGGAAGATATTCACATCCGTGTTTCCGACTATGAGTTCCTAAATCCAGGTGCCTAAGTCCACATGTGGGAGAGAAAAAGATGCCCAAGGTTTCTGACTGTCCCCAATTCCCATTGAAGTCAATGGGTAATGTCTGCACCAGAGAATATCAAAGCTCCTGCTGAGGTGCCTAAATAGATGTTCAAAGAAGCTATATATGGAAACAATTACTCTGTAAGGCAAGAATAAAGAATATTTTTTTAATTAATTTAAGGATTCTTTTCAAAGGAGTTTGACAAGCAAAACCAACACAAATATATATTTGGGTTTTTTAGAGGAATCTTTTCAGATTATAGCAGACCTACAATAATGCAGTATTTCCCATATGTAGCTGTATTAACAATCTCCTATAAGGAAATAAACTTTTATTTTAAAATAAGGTTAACAGTAAAAGCTTCAGGAAATTCTTATAGTGACATAGTCATTAGTATTTTGCCTTAGTTTCATGGGGGAGGTAAAAGGACAAAGTTCAAAGGTCCCTCCCAACCCAAACTGTTCTATGATTCTGTGTGTCACAATACTGTTCTGTTTTAGAATTGACACGGTCAAAAGGAAAGTAGCACTGACATGACAACGTTAGGTTTTGAGAGTAGTGGGTGAGAATTCAGATTTTTTTTCTGCTCCAATTCTTGCTTCAGTAGTAAGATGCTTCCCAATTGAACTGCTTGAAAAAATTAGCGCAGGACATAATGTATAAAGGCACCCCAAATTAAGATGAGTCATCTAGGCCCCATGCATTATCAATACAACTTCTTGTCTGCAGCCTCTGAAAAAAAAAAAAAAGACATTTGTATGTTAATGCAAAAGGGCAATTTGCACAGCAAAAGTAAAGTGAGATTCCTTCCTTCAAGTCTGCTGTTGCATGATACAGATTTGGGCTTTTTATAATAGGTGTTCTTATGGGCACACTGCAAATTATCCATTCTTACTTGCCATTAATGTGGCCAGATTAGACTTCTTCAAGGAGCTCAGAAGGTCTGGCTTACCACTTCTTTTGCTTTTACCTGTCATGTCAGTCTAGAGCTGAATACAAAACAAAGGCAGTGAAAGATGTGATAGGAGCATAGACAAAATCTTTTTTCATGTTTCCTCTCACATGCAAAGCACAGCTTTGCCTCCTGGTAACCTTGAACTCCAGAAGCCACAGGAAACTGTTAGGTAACAAAACAGCTAAAAGGGATGAGATTTTCTCTAAAGTGTCCCTTCACCAACTTTTAGCTGGCTACAGAATTTCCGGGGGAACAACTTTGAAAAAACACCACTCATTCATCTACACACAGATTAAATTTTTATAACCACTATGCTTTAATCTTTGAGATGTATGCAAACATGCTAAACATAGCAGAGGAAAACAAAAATATTAAATATAAAAAGGTAGAGTCCTATTTGTCTGCCCATTTTTTTTCTGAAATTTAAAGCCATTTAATATTGTAAACTGCATCAATAAATTTTGTAAGGAATAATTGCACCAGGTAAGACAAAGAAGAGGAGCCACAGTTTGAGTACCTTTATCCTCAGATTTCTAGAGAATATGGTCCTTGCAGAAGCAAGGAAATCTGTATATTCCTATTCTTAAAACAAACAGAATTTACTCTGTCCTGGGAATGGAAAAATACCTATTCTGGGTTTTGGGGGTTTTTTTGGGGGGGGGGGTTTTGGTTTTTTTTTTTTGGTTCCCTATTTCATTTTTCCTTCTTTCTGCCAGACCCCTCTTGCTGCCCTGCCCTCCCTGCTGCAGATTCTCCGTTCTCTACCTGCTCCTTTTCCTGTTCATAAGGGGTTTATTTGGGTACAGATGTAGGCCAGTTACCTTTTAAAGGTGCCAAATTCTTTTTCCAGCAAGGCAGGGATTTGCAGCATATTAACAGGGTTTAACAGGTACTTCAACATAAATAAAATAAAGCCTGGGAGAGAAAAAAGAAAAAAAAAAAAAA
>NW_010144781.1:0-7245 GCF_000699245.1 Pterocles gutturalis
GAGATCAGCACCTCCCCCTCCATTGCCCCCAACACCACCCCTCAGCCTTCTCTTCTCCCAGCTGAACAAGCCAGGTGACCTCAGCCGCTCCTCATAAGTCTTACCTTCAAGACCTTTCACCATCTTGGTCACCCCCCTTTGGACACACTCTGACAGTTTGATCTCCTTCTTTTATTGAGGTACCCACAGCTGCACGCAGTGCTGGAGGTGGGTCTGCACCAGTGCAGTGCAGAATGGGATAATCCCCACCCTCCATGCTGTGTTTGATGCACCCAAGACACAGTTGGCCCTTTTGCCTGCCAGGGCACACTGTTGACTCATATTCAACTTGCCATCAGCCCAGACCCCCCAGCTCTCTTTCAGCAGGGCTGCTCTCCAGCCTCTTGTCCCACAATCTGCATGTATAACCAGGATCACCTCATCCCAGGTGCAGAACCCAGCCCTTGCTCTTGTTAAATTTCATAAGACTGGTGATTGCCCATCTCGCAAGTCTATCCAGATCTCTCTGTAAGGCCTCTCTGCCCTTGAGGGAGTCCATAGCTCCTCCTACTTTAGTATCATTGACAAACTTTTACCTAATATACATTTGACTCCACCATCCAGAACATTTATAAAAACACTGAAGAGCACTGGCCCCAAAACTGAGCCCTGGGGAACCCTACTAGTGACTGGCTGCCAGCCTGATGTAACCCCATATACTAGATCTAGATTTAAACCCATAAATATAGCTCTAATAAAGCAAGGATATCTGTGCCCAGTGTTGAAAACCAGAATACACTCATCTGCATAAACCTTTATCGTTCTCTTTCCACCAAAAGCCCAATGTGCTCAAGTGTTTGGTCTTTACAGATAAAAATTCTCCATTTTGTTCCTTATGCTTTTCCCAGTAAAACTATGTAAGTTCTCACCTTCTGCAGATGTGATAGAAAGCCCCTTGAGCTCCTCACCTTCATGTTTTAATTACAGAGACTCAGTCCTGATATTGCAGGAGTCAATGGAAGGACCCTCCTCTACTCCAGCAGTGAAAAATTTAAAATAGTGGTGCTTTAGTCTGCAACCACATTACATCGTTTCTCAAGCGGCAGAAACTGAATAAAACAGAACTTTGTTTCCGACATGCTTGACTGTGGCAGGAAAAGCAGCAGGTGGCACAAATGTTGTGCAATAAGAATAGCTGAAGTTTGCAAATTAATCTTCATATTTGTTTTTCATTTTCATGGAAAGGTGAATGTATTAGTAATACAGGACCGGAAGGCTGCCATAGCAATGGAGAAAAGAAATCTACAAGATTTAGCCCTGAATAACAGAATATTATGTTCACAGAATCAATTAGGATATCATGGACATCTTACTGTCAGACACTATAAAGCATATAATTATTTTATAATTTTTGTCTGTTTGTCCTTTAAATATATTCAAACTACACTGTAAAGTTAATTTCTCAATACCAGATACATATTCTACAAGCATCCTGCTCATATAAACATACCCTATACAGAATAAAGAAAAGTCACTTGGTAAGTAGTCTATTTTTAGAGAAAAGTTAGTCCTTCAGCTGGAAAAGGGACGGGGAAGTTGAGCTGGCTTGGCTGTGCATACTCCTGAATGTAATTTATTTTATAAAGCTAGGCTGTTCATCCTGCCTTTGATATCACACATCTACCTGTAAAACTAAAAGACTTAATACCTTGCACATCTGTGATAAAACCGTATTTACGGACACAATTTCTCAAATATACAACATAAAATTGTATACACTGAATAACAATAATATATTCCAAATCAAACCTGGTCTACATAGATACTCAAAATATAGGACAAAAGGAAAAGGAAGACTACATATGCACTAGGTCTGGCTGGGGTGAAGTTAACTTTCCTCATGGCAGCCTGTATCATGCTGTGCTTTGCGTTTGTGGGTAGAACAGTATTGATAACACACCACCGTTCTGGCTATTTCTGAGCAGTGTTTGCACAGCACCAAGGTTTTCTCTCCAACAGCCCCCACTACCACCAAAGGCCAGTAGGCTGGAACTGGGCAAGAACTTGAGAGCAGACAGAGCCAGGACAGCTGACCCCAACTGACCAAAGCTATATCCTGCACCATATGATGCTGTGTTCAGCAATAAAAGCTGGGGAAAAAGAGGAGGAGGAGGTGAGATTTGTCATTAAAGGTGCTGGTCTTCCAAACCAGGAAGACACATACTGCCTCTGCCTCATGGGGAGTGGATGGCCATCTGCCTGCCAATGGGAAGTAGTGAATAAGTTCCTCTTTTTGCTTTGTTTCCATATGCAACTTCTGCTTTTCTTAAATTGCCTTTATCTCATCCCATGAGCTTTATCATCCTACTTTCTCCTGTTGTCCACTTGAGGAGGGGGAGTGAGAGAGCAGCTGGGTGGGCATCTAGCAGACAGCCAAGGTCAACCCACCACAATGTATTACCATACAATATCATTTATCCTTTTTCTGCACTCCTTGGAAGAGAGATTGTATTTGTAACACTTAACACTAATGTTGTATTAAAAAATAGTGTGCCATGCCTAATACAACACAATACTGTTGGGAGAACAAGCTCAGAATAAGAGAGCAAGAGATTTGATACACAAATTATCACATTACCTGAACTGCTATTTATTTTCTAGGTCATTAAAGTAATTATATATTAGTAGCAGTTCTTGACAGTTTCCTAGGTAGGAGTACGGGAATTCAATAAAACAGGGTTTATTTGAGAGCTTCTTAATCTTTAAAATTTGAAGTGACAAAATATAAACATGAGTTCTGCAGTAAATGCAAATCCTACCATCTTGGTGGACTTCTGGTATGGACATAAAATCTGTTCCCAGATAATTATGTGTGTAGGTTCTTAATTTACTCTTGTTGAACTATGTATGAGTTGACCTAAACATAATTGCATGACAGTAATAGTATTTAAATTAGATTAGACCATGCATTATTGATGTGTTTGGCAAGTTAAATATGCAAGTAAATCAATATTTAAACATTGTGTACTTTTCCTTTCCTGATGTTTTTCCGAGTGTTACAGTAGAACACATCATAAGCAGGTATTTTTGTATTCAGAAATACGTAATTTCCTAGAATCTTGCCAGAAGCAGCTATATTTTAAATGTAATTTTTGGTCTTATTATTTACAACATTAAAAAGAGAAGTGATAGTGACCTCCATAATGAGTTTGTCCATTATATCCAAAACAGATGGAATTGCAGCTGAGTAGAGATGACTACATGTTGGAGCAAATATTCGCGAATTGTGCACATCAACCTTCATAATTATCTTACATGTCTAAAAGTTCATTAACAATCTATTCATTACAGACAATTAATCCAATCCAAGAAAAAGGTATGTCAAGTTTTGTGACCATCTGGAATTATTCTCTTAAGGATCCTACTTGGAGTGAACTGATAATAATTAGGTCAAGATACTAAACGTTTCTTGCAGCACTACATGCTCTTACAAATATTTGCTCTGGGAAGAAAGCATTTGTTATTTCCTTTAAATTTAGGATAGTGTAATAAAAAACCACTATGGTGACTGTATATTTATCCAAAATATTGACTAAAAAGGTCTTTTTTAATTCCTCACTTCATGCAGTTTTGGTGTTAAATGAATCAGATGCAAAGCTGGTGTCGAAAGGAGCTGCCCAACCATTTATTTTTCTTCTTATACCCCCCTCCCCAGTATGCTGATCCAGATAAAAAATCCCATTTTGTATTTTGTACAGAAATGTTTTCAATGGAAAGGCAACTCCAACTCACCACACAATTTCATTGTCACTAGAGCCAACACCAGGTAATCAGTAGGAGTGCATATCAAAAGGGCAAAAGAAGGCAGGACCAGTTGGCAATGGGACAGCTTCAGCTTAATTTGCACCAGTCATGAAGCATCCCCAGAGAATGAGCTGTGAACAGGTTACTTCCCACTCTTCTTTTACCTTATTTACAGTTCAGCTTAATTTTTGGCTGCCTACCAAAGGGCTGACCTGTAGACTTGTCATGTCTAATGAGCTTATAGATAGTGCCCGGACACCCTGAGCACAGGAGTTCCTGTGATTTCACTAATCATAAACTCTGGTTATTGTGCAAGCACTTTCCAGGCCTTTGTGCTCTTCCTGATAAAAAGAAGTAAGGGCTGAATCCAAACACATCTTCAGTCCACCTCACTGCATTTTTACAGAGTATGTCACTAAAATTACTTTTCTTTATAGGTTTCTTTATCACATTATCATTAGACAACTCTTGTATCCAAAAATGGAATTCAAGTAGCAACGTTGAGACCTTGTTTTTCCCATGTGAATCCAATCTGTGAGACCTGCCCATATTATAGACAGGTTGTTCTTTAAAATTACTCCCACCTTGATGGTTGAGTCACAAAATTAACTCTCCAAGATTCAATAGCAGTGACTATCGAAATGCAAGACTCTACAGTTATTTTATTTTGAAAAAGAGGCACAAAAAATAACTGTGAAATGACCGAACTATTTCTCATTAACTCATTTATAAGCATAGTTCTCTGTTCCAGGGTTGTGAGGATTACTTTTCTGCTACATACAAATCTGTTGACTACATTAAAACTTTCCATTTTGCAAATGAAATTTATTAGATTCCTAAAAGACATGTTGATATAAAAGCTGCATTAGCTTGAAAACAATGTAGAGGTATAGGATGCCAGACATGGAAAGAGCATATCTTCTTGCGATTGGGGTGAAAATGCACTAAAATTTGCCAGTCATTCATGTCTCAGTTTGATGTGTGCAACAGTGAGGTGATGAGGATGTTTTCACAGAGAGTGCTCTTACGACATAATTAATGATGCTGTCTTGTGCCAATACCTACATTTTACACATACTTGCAAGATGAAGTTTTGATCTGTTGTTGCTGTAAAATGATTGGATACTACTATTTACTCATAACGGATTCTGTTAGTTACATAGTATAGATTGTGAATGATACATAAATGAAGGTAAGTTTAGGAGACAGAAGTATGCTTGAGGATTTTGTTTTTAAAGCTGTCTCCAAAGAGACAATCTCTTATCTCTAATTAATCACAGAATTATTTAGGTCAGAAAAGACCTTTAAGATCATTGAGCCCAACCATAAATCTAACACAGCTAAGCCCACCTCTAAACCATATCCCTAAGCACTACATCTACACATCTTTTAAATACCTCCAGGGATGGGGACTCAACCACTCCCTTGTGCAGCCTGTTTCAATGCTTGATAACCCTTTCAGTGAAGACATTTTTCCTAATATCCAACCTAAACATCCCCCGATGCAACTTGAGGACATTTCCTCTTGTCTCATTGCTTGTTACTTGGAAGAAGATACTGACACCTCGCTACAAATTCCTTTCAGGTAGTTATGGAGAGATAAGGTCTCCCCTCAGTCTCCTTTTCTCCAGATTAAACAACCTCAGATCCCTCAGCTGCTCCTCATAAGACTTGTGCTCTAGACCCTTCACTAGCTTTGTTGCTCATTTCTGGACCTGCTCCAGCACCTTAATGTCTTGAACACAGGATTCAAGTTGCAGCCTCACCAGTGCCGAGTACAGGGACACAATCACTTCCCCAGTCCTGCTGGCCACACTATTTCTGATACAGGCCAGGATGCCGTTGGCCTTCTTGGCCACCTGGGCACACTGCTGGCTCATGTTCAGCCGGCTGTCGACGAGCATCACCATGTCCTTTTCCACTGGGCAGCTTTCCAGCTGCCTGTCCCCAAGACTGTAGCATTGGATAGGTTATTGCAGGACCCAGCACTTAGCCTTGTGAAATCTCACACAATTGGCCTTGGCCCATCCATTCAGCCTGTCCAGATCCCTCTGTAGAGCCTTTCTACCCTCAAGCAGATCAACACTCCTGCCCAACTTGGTGTCATCTGCAAACTTACTGAGGGTACACTCAATCCCCTCATCCAGATCATTGATAAATATATTAAACAGAACCAGCCCCACCACTGAGCTCTGAGGAATGCCACTTGTGACTGGGCACCAACTGGATTTAACTCTTTGGGTCCAGCCATCCAGCCAGTTTTCTACCCCGTGAAGAGTACACACCTCCAAGCCATAAGCTGCAGTTTCTCTCAGAGAATGTTGTGGGAAACAGTGTCAAAGGCTTTACTAAAGTCCAGGTAAACAACATACACAGTCCTTCCCTCATCCACTAAGGGGGTCATATTGTCATAGAAGATCAGGTTAGTCATGTACTTTGTTCTTCCCAAGTCAAAGTTCTCTCTTGCTATAACTCTGACTTCTAGGATGGTTAAACTAGCTAATAAATCACCTCTGTTTATTTCACAGGTATTAATATATTTGTTATATACATATATTTATACATACATAAACTACACAGCTATGATATTAATATTAGATGTATCAGTTTGTGCAAGATAATACAAGATATCTACTTCCAGTGTGCTGAGAAGTCCAGTAAAACTCTAGACTGTATTGATGCAGGGTCCTGCATAGAAACACAAAGGGTTAATAGGAATAGTAAGTGAACAGAGTAGAATAGTAGTGGGGGCTGCTTCCGCACGTCAGTAGAGATAAGATAAGGTGTTCTGGCCTTCTCTGAAGAGAAACAGCTTCCCCAATAATTTACCAAGAGGGGGACAGTCAGCAAAGATAAGGTACTAAATCCTATGAGCTGTTAGCCAGAAACCGGTTAGGGCCAGGCTTGTGGTCTAGATAAAGGTCAGAGGACAACTGAGCAAGCGCAAGAGAGGAGGTCAACCAGCGGACACGAGGAAGAGGAGCTTGACTTCATCCCCAAAGACCCCAACGACCACCACCAGAAGGCACTGCGCAGACTCAGCTGGGAGGAGATTATGGAAATGCTAATTTAAATACGAAGCGGGGATAGGTAATGCATATGTATAGGCGTATTGCGAAATATCATGAATATGTAACTACTTGCTCTACAAGACTAAGATGGCGATCCTCGTAACGGTGCACACAATAGGAGGAGCGATCCCCTGTGTGCCCGGCGCCGAATAAATATACCTACTTTACAATCTCTCAGATTGTGGAGTCTGTTTTCCGCACGTCAGTATCACTATAGTTTGTCTTTATCTAGTCCAGTTGGAAGTAAGAGGCCCAGAAGATACCGGAAGAGAAAAAAAAAAGAGGGAGGGGGAAATAAAAAAAGAGGGAAGGGAAGGGGAAAGGGAAGGAGAAGGGGAAGGGGAAGGAAAAGGGGAAGGGGAAGGAAGGGGAAGGGGAAGGGGAAGGGGAA
>NW_010144782.1:0-201 GCF_000699245.1 Pterocles gutturalis
GCGGCGCCGCGCTCACCATCAGCCGCCGCATGCGCTCCTTCTCGATGCGCTCGTTCTCCTTTTTCTGCTCCCGCTCCGTGTTGGCGTGGTACGTGGCCACCGCCTTGGTCAGCTTCTGGATTTTGCCGGTGACGGAGCGGTGGTATTCCTTGAAATCCTTCGCGTGCTGGAGGATGCTGTTGAGGGATTCCTGCGGGGGGG
>NW_010144782.1:253-599 GCF_000699245.1 Pterocles gutturalis
TGAATTCAGACATCCAATCCCATAAAATAAATGGGATTAACTCCTCTGATATTTAATAAAATAAAAAATTTTGGTTGGAAGAACCATCATTTGGCCCAAACAACGACCGTCTGCTCCAAACAGGATTTTTCTCTAACCCCCTAAAAAAAGGAAATTCCCCCAAAAAGCCGATCCCGGCCAACTCCAGCCGCCCGATCCCTCCGGCATCACGGCACGGCGCCCGACCTGGTGCTTCTGCCGGCGTTTGCGCTCCTGCTCGATCTTCTGCTGCTTCTCCAGCTTCTCCGTAATGCGAGCCTCGCGCAGGGACTGCCGCTTGCTGCGCTTGTAGGCTTTGGCGTTCAGC
>NW_010144782.1:612-1275 GCF_000699245.1 Pterocles gutturalis
TGTCGCGCCGCATGCACACCACCACCTCCTGCCGCAGCTTTGGGGGACGTTCGCGTCGGAAAAAAAAAATCAAATTAATTCCACCGGGCGACGCGGCAGAGCGTTACAGCGCCGCCAGGTCGGCGTTCCCGCGCGCCGCGGGTGGATAAACGGGATTTTTCACGGGGAGATTCACCTGTCTCTGGAAATTCAGCAGCCGCAGCGCCTTCAGCTCGATGGTGGCTTTGGTGCGCAGGTCTCCGGCCAAGGAGCCGGGCAGGTTTTCCAGCTCCTGGATGCCGTGAGCGATGCGAGCGACGCGAGCCTGCAGCCTGGGACACGCAGAAGGAATTGATTTTGCTCTTTTCCCAAGGAAAAGCTCTCGGCACCGCTCCGGTCTGCGGAAACCTCGTCCCCAGCGAGACGCAGACTCTCAGCAGCCCATCGGCCGCTCGGCGCCCGGAATTTTAATTATTTTTTAATCGATCGGCACAGCAGAGCCGCTCCCTCCCCGGGGGACAGGCACCCGCGGTCACAGGTGTGAAAATCCCCGGAAAACCCGCGGGATGAGATTTTGGGAAGCGCCTCGGACGTCGCCCACCCCCTCGTTAATTAACCAGGGGAATCGTTAGGGCGTGCCGCGAGGACGACGAGGGTCCCAGCGGCGCGAGGAAAGCGCAGAAC
>NW_010144783.1:0-12545 GCF_000699245.1 Pterocles gutturalis
CCCGGCCCTTGGCAACTGTAGTCTCTGTAGGATAGTTAACGATACCTTGACAGATTGTTTGAAATGTTTGTGTGGATGTGCAGTGTGTTACATATTAGCTACAGGATTAGATCCTTCCTTTGTGCGGCAGATGTCTCCAGTGTAGGCTGGACCATTTACTCTAGTGCAGCTGTTGGCAGTTCTTGTCTGGCTTCTCCTTTGGTAGCTTTTAATCTTCCCCTTTTGCTGTAGTCTCTTGGTGCTTCTGATTATCTTGTGGAGGGATTTCTCCCCATCTGTGTTATCTTTTTTTGTTTAATGGTCATTGGGGAATCTTGGGTTTTAACTCTGTCTACACTTATATGTCTAGAGCAGTATTTTGAAAGTTCTCTGCTAGCATGTACTATCAAAACATTCAAACACATATTTAAATCCTAGTCTAGACAAAGCCTTGGCTTTGCACTTTCATTCATGTTATCCTGCGTATTTGGAATAGTCTTATGCTGCTTAATATGCCAGGCACCTCCTTTTTCAAATCCCTTCTTAACTCTCATTTCTTCCAGGAATTCTTCCTGCTTTTATTTGCTGAACAATAATCCCTCTGCAGCACTGTAAGGATTTTCATGTCTTGCATTTCTCTTGTTTGTCATGTTTAGCTCACTTTATAAGATTTCTGAAGTAGCTAATGACTTTGTGAAGGCTGGATAAACTGAATAAACTTAAATCATTATATCGTTGTTCAGTAGTCTAGATGAAATAACAGAAAAATCTTCACCTATAAAATATACTAATCCACAAAATATTCAGACCAGAACTTGGAGTAATTGAAAATGAATTAGGTGTTTGAGATTCCCTTGTATTTCAGGTGCTGTGGCACAAAATGCCTAAATAGCTAGTGCTATTACAGAGTAAGCAGTTCTGTACAGAAGAGTGTTGCTTATTAGGATAAACACAAGTCTTCAGAGATGGTGTAATATTCAGTACAGAGTTTCCTAAGTGATTTCATTAGTCTGTGTCATTAACAGTTTTAACTAAGTCTGGCTTAAATGCTGATACATATATTTCTGGTTTTACTTTGACTTCTTTTATGTCCATTAAAAAGAACCACTCATCAAGCACTTCTACAGGACTCTAACTGAATGCTTTCAATGTTGCTAAACCAAATATTTTTTAAGTTGCAAGGGAAGCCTTGTTCTGTGACTGTTGCTTTATGGGTACTGTTAGTCCTCCAATAATAACTCTTAATTAAGTAATAATACTCCTAGTCTTAATAATACTCCTATTTCTTCTGGCTAATGTGTTTTGGCTGTTTGAAAGAGCAGCCATTCTTAGCTAGGTAACAAAATGGGACCCCAGTCGTAGCTCTCCAGTTGTCTGGACACAAGAATGAAAGAGACAGTACTGGAGGGTTAGCCTTTCATTTCATTTTTTTACAGATCTCTCCACTGACAATACATGACTGTAAATAATGTTAAGATTGTAGGGTTAGATCAGAAAATACTGATATAAAACTGTATGAAGAATTCAAATTGCATCATCATTTGAATTTGTAATGTTACCCTTTTGAATATCACAACAAATTCTAGGTAAATATTTTAAGACTTTACAATACTGGACAACAAATTTCAGAAAACATATGAACACTGTAGCCCTCTGTAGCTTATTTTGGATTTTAAAATGCTGACAGCAAGAACATTTTTTCAGTACCTTAACTTTAAAATTTCTCTTACCACTTTGTCATCTTTTAAAAAAGAAAGAAAAACCCAACAACAACCAAAAAAAAAAAAAAACCTTAAAAATACTTAAAGAAGGAACTGTATTAAAAAATTAGACAAGCTGTTTCCTTTTTAGGGGAGATTTTGAAGACATGAATCAGACCTGTAAGGAGAAGCTAGTTTCAGCTTTCACTCCGTAATGGGCTGCTTCTTAGTAATAGTTGGTGTACAGGCACGAATGCTGTCCTTTCTGTGTGCTGTTAGCTTTCTGTGCTCAGTATTGTGATGAAGATGTGCTTGAAAAGTAAGGGCCATTGAGTGCAGCAGTTCTTTTAGCAGATTAGAGAAGAGGCAGTGATGTTAAAAAGTTATTTGACTGATCAGTATTCTTGCTGGCAGTTAAATAAACTTTGAAACTGGTGGCTTTGAACTGAGATTTGTACTGGTGCTTGTACATCCTAAAGTCCAAACCTCCTACACTCCCACAAGCCTGAACTTGCTGTCCAGAATTCTTGAAATCTGGTGTAGTTCCGTGTTTTCCTTTGTAACAGGACATATTATTGTATTACAAAAGATGCTTTAGCAGATCTGCTCAGTCCTAAAGCTAGAATGTCTGTTTCTGCTCCTCTTCAAAGGTTTCTCCAAAGTACCTAAGTTGGTGATGAATTTTGTTTAAATGTAGTATGTACTTAGCACAGCTGAAGTCAGACCAGTTACTTAAATTTGTAAATGTGAGCTTAAGGGTGGATTTTGGAAATCAGTTCCTTAGCTATTTACGTAGAAAGTAAAATCCAGCATAAAACAGCTTAGGAGCTCTACTGTTGTATTTGGGCATCTAACCCGAGTGGAGTTCTGTGCAGTAATAATGACCTTTTGTTTGCAGCAACACAAATACTTTTATTGATACTGTGGCCATCTTATAATGTCTGAAACTTTTTTTTCCCCCACAGGCTTAACACAAGGCCAGTATTTGGAGGTGTAAGATCTCGCATTGGGGTCCAGCAAAATCTTCTAAACAGATCATCACCAGCTGTCAGCTTCCAGCGGACGTTTGATGCCCGACAGAAGATAGGACTCACTGATGCCCGACACAAACTGGGGGTTAAAGATGCTCGTGAAAAACTGGTTCAAAAGGACGCTCGGTTCAAAATCAAAGGGAAGGTACAGGATGCTCGGGAGATGTTGAATTCCCGTAAGCAGCAAAGTGTTGCTGCTGAAAAGGTGACCAAAGTGGTGGATGCTAGAGAGAAGATCAGCTTAAAAAGGAGCACTCCAGCTGCTATCAGCCCAACAATGGGGACAGTAAATCCAGCCATGAAAATCACCAAAACTATCCAAGTAGGTTGAGCAAGCCGCCTGTGAGGCCTTCAGTTATTCTGCAGCAAGCTGGTAGAAGGGATGATACATGAATATGCTCACGTTTACCATAGAAGCAATGGTGATACAGTTCAGTCCAGCCTGTAGGGCAGGGTTCGGAGCCTTTTGGGTGTCTTTGCAGCTGTGTGGGGCTTTTTGTAGAATCCCAGCTTTTGTTTAAATTTTCATTTGAATTTTGGGCCTGATAAGGACTAAAGCAGCTCTCCTGTCAGCATTAAAGTAGTTATTCTGAGTGGTTAAGTAGCTTCTTTCCTACCTCAATACAAAGAAAATGTATGGGTTTTTTGTAATTTTTATACCACCTCTCTTTGCAAGTCTGATGTAGTAGATTACCCTGTCTAGGTGACACGTTTATCCTGGTGGTGGGATAACAGTTTAGAATATACAGCTATGTTTATCTTTAAGAAGTTCTAAAACTTAATGAGCCCTTCTCCCACAATTACTCTATTTCTACCTGTCTGGTTTTCAGGAAAGCCCTGGCTTCCAGGGAGTTGGCTGATTACATTGTTTGTTCCTAGTGAGGCTCAAGATTTATTCCAATTGCAGTATAATCAGTTGATCACCCTAACCTGCCAATTTCTTTTGTCAGTTTTCTAATTTTACTTTGCTATGTGCACAGTAACTTGATTCTTAGCAAACCTCTCTGAGAAACAACTGCTCTTGAACTGTGTGTGTTTTCAGTACAGTGAGTAGAGTTAGAAGACAAGTTTGCAGACCATCAGGATTATCGTTTGAGGAGTGATTTTGTTCCTCACCTCTACAAGCATGTAACTGATGTTCCTAGCCTATCTCTTTAATTTTCCTTCTCCCAAAGATCAACAGTGTGCTTACATGTACCCAGAAAATCTCTTGTTCTCGTCAGTTTGAAAGCCTGCTTTCTGTTCAGATGTGGGTTTTGCTCAAGAGCATCAAGCTTATTTCTTCAGTCAGTTAGCCTAGGAAATTTCCCATTACTCTGCAGGTTTACTGCCAGGCTGACCTAAGAAAGAGAGAGGATTCTTACGGCAGTAAGAAGGACTAATGTCAGAGCAACAGAGCAGTCTGTTCAGCAGTCTTTAGTTAGTTGGGGTAGTTAATACTCATGCTGTCCCTTCTAAGCCAGATCACCACCATCAGCCATTAGGAGTTGAACATTTTCTGCAAAGTTTCTAGGACTTAAAATAGTTTCCAGAGACTTGGTACAGCAGTAATTTGCTATGACCTGTTTGCGGTTTTTTTTGTATGACTTGGTTAGACCTACAGTACTTTCCTGTTTCTTAGACAACATATTGCAAGGAAAAATATTGTAGGATATAATGGTAATTAAGATTGTAGACAAAACCATGCACATGAGCCATTATCTAATCATTTTTTAAATGATTTATACCAAAATTCCAAATTGCCCACGGCCCTCTTCTCTTACCAAATGTGGAAGCAGAATCAAAGTAAAGTATCTTGATCTGAGATGCAGCACACAGCTCTAATGTGGTCTCGGTTCTTATGAAGAAAAGAAAGAAGTCTTTGCAACCCAAAGAATTTCCATAGCTCTGCTGGTGTTTCTGGAGGGCAGGTACCTTTGTTTCCAAATTGATTAGCAAATTGAAACATGAGGGGGCTGTGGTGTAAGTTACAGTCTAGAGAAAATGCAAATCTGAAGATCTTACTGCCTATATGGAGTATTTTTGTAAGAAGACACATTCTTTTCTGTAATGGACAGTTTCCAGCTTTTGCAAAAACCAAAAGGGTGTTTTTGAGAGAGTTGCTGCTTGATTTCAGTTGTTGATTAGTACAGTGATGTTCCCTGACTACTTCTGTTGTGGTTTCCCTGTTTTATGGGATGACAGACTGCAGAAGGGTCAGCTACAGTACCCCATGCATCATTTTGTTCCACTGCAGCTTATTCCAGCTCTAGTGTGACAGGACATACTTCTCATTTGAAATGCAACTCAACTAAGCTGTGTTGTGTCCCAGCTCGTTGAGTTTGATGGAAATAGGTATCTTTGGTTCCCTGTAGCATCAAAGAAGAGAAGCTTACATATTGATTTAACCCATTCATGGTTTTATATTGGCAGAAACGTAGATCTAGTCAGGGCTGGAGTTAAGTCCCCTTCCCACTGATCTTGGACTAAAAGTAATTTGAATCAGTTTCTCTGTGTGACCTTAGGCTTTAATTTCTTCGATTAAGTGAAGCTATCTCATATTGAACATATTACAGGAAACATAGACATTATCTGATAACACATTATGGTAATATGCTTCCAGAGCAGGAGAGTGAGCTTCATGTAGTGGTCTCAGGATATCAACTAACAATTCCAATCTTCTGAAATGGGAATCTGGTGGGCTGTAGTGTTTTAATGCTTTGGTTCTTTCCCTCTAACTGCAGCAGAAGGCTCCAGTTCCTGGACACTCTCATCCAGCAGGAACGAGGATCAATGTGGTGAACAACAACACACACAAACAGGTGTGTGTCTACTCTGTGCTCTTTGTTACCTTCTGAGGGGAAGGAAGGTGTCCATAAACATTGGCAGGTGCAAAGGAGGCTTCAAGTAGGAAAGAAAGGAGGAGTGTTTGGAAATTCTATAGAAGCTTAGCTCCCTATTTTCATGTGATTAAGATACTTTAATTGTAATTGAAGTTTTCATTTAGTCTAATTGATCTTGATTCCTTGTGTATTATATGAATGTGAAATAGTTGTTCCCAGTTTTTATCTGTATGTGCTAATGTTTCTTTTCTAGAGACTGTTACCTTTAGCTCTGATGTCTTTCTGTAAATTTCTCAGTGACACCACATCAGATCAAGTTGTTGGTTGTTTTGATTCACCATCCTGCCAGCCTCTTCAGAGAATGGATGTGGTTGTACATGGTCAAATGTTCTACAGTGAGGTGGGAGAGGGAGTAACCTTCCTGTGAAATCCCAGATGTGGGTCCCTGCTGGAAACTTGATAGTGAATGATGTTAACTGGTATTCTGATGTACTATCAAAATTGCCATATCTCTTATGAAGCAAACTTTGAGGAAGACCCTAGAATTTGTGCTGTCTCTTCTGGGAATAATTTTAAAGGCCTTTGTCAAAGTCCCCAGCCACCTTACCACCTTGGATGCTTTCAAAGAGGAATTACACTTCTTATGACTGACTTTATTTTGTGTGTATATATGAAGTATTACATGAAATATTGGAAAACTGACATTCACGATATCGTATCCTGGGGATTTTTTTGGCCTCTATTATGGTAACTTTAGCTATTTGTGTATGTTGTCTCTGCACTGACCTGCTGCCCTCACCTGTTTCAGATGCTGTCACTTAAGGAAGTGTCTTCATTAGTCTGACCTCATCACTATAAGCCTTGAATCTGTTTCACTTTGTCTTAAACTCAAGTTCATTGTCCTGATGGCTAGCATTTTTCCCAGTTCTTTCCTGCACAATTCTTTGTTCTACCATCCTTTTTTTTTGTTTTTTTTTCCTTTAACATTTCTGCAACTGGAACAGCTTTCCTGTTTGTAAACCAGAATCTTGCTGACTATGACAACCCACATATTGTGCGAACTCTCGTTGCTGATTCCTCTATTTTACTTCACCTTTGTACTGAATTAATGGGAAGCTGTTTTGAGTTGTGACTACTTATGTTCTGGGCAGTGTCATATGTGTATAGACTTCTTCTTGACATTATTTAGAGTCCATTAAAAAATATTTGGGTTAGCCTCAGTATTTTAAGGCAGGGCTATGAGCATTAAGTTGAACTGGGATATTAAGTATTCATTCAGTAAATCTCCTAGTGCAGTGTTTTCTAGTGCTAAATGGATATGTGCTGTGCTGAGGAAAGCAGGCTATTCAAAAGAATTTGATTCAGATGTATTTGGGAGGCATCTGATTCATTTAAAAAAAAACTAATTAAAAAATCATATTCACAGACTTTGACTTTAAAGGTGGCAGGGTGCTAAAAAGTGAGGCACTGGGGCTTTTTTCCATTAGTGTGGTTTCTTTGGTCCTAATGAGGTCAAAGGAGTACATCTAGGGAAATAGCTTTACTGTGGCATTTCTGAAAAAGAAGTTTGATAGTTTTTACACTGTCATCTTGAAATGGACTTGTGTACCTTCAGCTCTGTGTCCCCAAGCTGCAAGCACAGGAGTAGAGTTCACTGTAGTCATGTTCATTAACTGAAGAAGGCTAAAGGTGGGAAGAACTACTTATTTTTGGAAATGATGTCTAGATGAAATCTACCTGTTTATAAACTGTTACCTTACTTTTCTTCAGGGTCTGTATGAGGTGGAAGATGATGATGAAAGTGTCTCTCCCCTTACTAGCAAACAGATGAAAATCACCACCACAAACAGTTTCCTGCACAACGCGGTAAGGGGTTATCTGAACAGTCCCCGCCATGCCATGCTCACATTGGGTGGACACACAGGCTGCGGCTTTACAGGGCTTATATTCTTTTAAAGTATGTAAACAATGCTTTCTCCTGAAACCTTTACTCTTCATTTCACCCTTCCCTTTGTGCCAATGCTTCTAGTGTTGTTTTTTCGGACAGAGTCCCTTTTAGGCTGACTGTGGTTTTATAGGCCTTTTGCAGACAGAATGTGTGCTTTTTCCCTTGCCGGCAGGTTGCTGCATGTTAGCTCTTGACTTTCTTCTTGTTGGGAAAGTGCTTTGAGCCTATCTCATTATTATTTGAGCAGGCAAGCAAGGAAAGCTTTCTGCTGCTTCTAGAGACTGAACATCGAAGCAGGAAATACCTTGCCATGCAAAATTTTAGTTAGCAGCTTGTTGGGGAGTACTGGTGCTCTGGAGAACATGGAATTTCAACCCAGACAAATGCGAGGTCCAGCTCTTGGGATGGTGGGATAACCCTCTGCAGCTTAAGCTGAGAACTGACTGGCTAGAAAAATGGCCTTGTAGGAAGGAGCCTGGAGTATCTTCTGGGTGATACAGTAAGAATGAGTTAGCAGTGCATCCTTGCAGCAATGAAAGCCAACCGTAGATTGTGTATTGGTAAGATCATAGCCAGCAAATCAAGGAAGATAATTATTCCCATCTGGCTTTTTGAGAATGCACCTGGAGTACTGTGCCTATTTTGGGGTTCTGTGATACAAGATACTGACAGACTGGAACAAGTACAACAGGATTGTCAGCGGGCTGAAGTGCACAGTGTGTGAGGAGAGGGTGAGAGAGCGGTGTCTCTTTAAGGCTGAGAAGAGAAGGCTGAAGTGAGATCTGTCCACTCTTTCACTACATGGTCGTGGTTGTGGGCAAAACCCAGGTCCTTTTTGGGAGTGAACCAACAAATGTGTTGTAGCAGAAGAAATTCTAATTAGGTGGGGAGAGGGGGAGGATGTTGTGCAATTCTGAGGATATTGGTCAGCCTCTGGCACAGGGACCCAGAGAGGCTTTCTCAGATACTTATAATTTAACTGGATAAGGCCCTGAGTCAACCTGATGTGTGTTTGAAGCTAGCACTGTTTCAGACATGGGGTTGGACATAGGTTCAGTGGTTCTGAGAAAGCATTTTACTATCACACAGAGTCTAGTGCAATAATTATCCCATGCTTTTTTCTCATATGCATATTCAGAATAGAGCTCCTGGCCATTTGTGGTCCTTAAACAGCCTTATGGTTTGTTTGTTTGTTTTTTTTCAGGAGTAAATGTGTTATCTCCAGTGTTCACAGCAGCTACCAAGCACAATTTTTAGTCTGGCTTTTAACTCGGGTAGTTCTAACTAGAAGGGTTATGCTCCATGTCTTTGTGTGCCCTGACTTGGTGTTTCTGAAGAAGCATTGCTGTTTTTACTAAGGCAGCTCAATCTTAATGAGCAATCTTTCGTGTAACCTGTGTAAAGTACTTGAAAATCTTTGGATTTTCCTCTTCCTTTTGGAAAATGAGCTTTTCAAATTCAAATTGCACTTGTAAAATTAATTTAAGAAGAGTATGAAACTAAAAAGTACTCTTCTGGGATAAAATATGCCCAGAAACTTCAGTTCATTTTTGCTTCAAAGCTAAAAGTCTTCAGCACTGTAGTGACACCAGGAAGGACAAGCAGTTCTTAGTGAATGCTAGTAATGCTCTCCTGCTGTTGGCGCTTGAAAAAGCGTGGTGACTTTTGTAGCCTGCAATTCTCAGAGATAGCTTATTATGTCTTCCTGTAGACTGGGCTGAGTGGCAATAAATTCTCTCTGTCCAAGACTGTTCCCCTGACTAAAGTGGTCCAGAATGATACGTACACAGCTCCACCTGCGCCTCCCTCTCCTATGCGGACAAAGGCCTTGACAAACATGTCCCGGACTTTAGTGACAAAGGAGGAGCCTCCAAAAGAACCAGCACCTGTTGAGGTGAGTTCAGGGAAGTGGGAGATGCTCTTCATAGAAGTCTGTGAAACTTGCTGTTCATCAGTTATGTAAGCAGCTCATTTCTGCCTGCCTTCCACTATTGTTCCTGTGACTCCAACAAGCTTGTTCTGATAACTGCAACCCATGTCCCAAGAATCTGAAACCTGTCTAAACAACGGTTTCTTGAGTGTTTATTAAGAGACTGGGAATTCTCAGTGCAACTTGCTTCTCTCTTCTATCTGGCATGGGAGCACATGGTGCTGGAGGAATCCATCTTACAGGGAGGTGGCAGTTGTTGTTTGGACCCTCCTTGGTGGCTTCCATGTCCCTAGGAATGGTGTTTTAACACTACTACTTATGTTGTCTTCTGTGTGCTCCTGTTAGCAAAGAGGAAAACAGGATTCTTGCTTCTTGATGTCTACATAAGATCTTTCAGACAATTTGTAGACAACCTGTCTGGAATTGCTTTGCCAAACTGCCTGATGTTAGGTAACCCACCAGGTGTTTGTTCCCAGGCATGTTGAGTTCAACGTGCTTTTGGCAGGCTGGAGCCCTCTTCTGGGGTTTGCTGGCTGGTGCAGAGTGCAGCAGAGACACGTGCTTAAAAGTGTAGGCATGACCAGAGAGTACTGTGTGTGTATGTATGTGGATGATAGTACTGTTATACTTGGGAATGAAAAAGAAAACTTACTTCAGAGAGAAGTCAGCGTGGAAAAGGGGTTCCTTTTCACCATCAGATATGCTGGGCTTTGTTAAGCATTGATACTTCCCTTTACTAGCTGTAGCTGTCTCCTTTATGTGTGTGTGTGCGTACAGACTTTCCCAATCATCCCTTTGGTGACTTTTTTCTTAATTCTTCTGCTGTGCTGTCTTGCCTGTTGCATTTCTGACCTTTTTTTATATGATGCATTTGTTTGTGTTGCCAGCTGGCGTTCAGTCCTTTGGAAGGCACAAAGATGACCGTGAACAATCTGCATCCTCGCGTCACAGAGGAAGACATTGTTGTGAGTGTTGCTTAGTGCCAAACCATGGATGAGTGAAGCTTCCTTCCCTTATCCTACCTCTTTGGATAAATTACTTGATCTATGGGGAGTGCAGTGAAGAGGGGTATGATGTGGGTTTACTTTCCTTGCAAAACTTTGAATTCCTGGGGTTTTTTGTTTGGTTTTTATTCACTTCTTTTTAAAAAGTGTGTGCTTAAGATGATTGGGACAAAAATCCCATTTCTAGGGTGAACTGAGGTACCTGGCATCATTTAGAAGAAGTCATGCCAGATGATGCTTGATGTTCTTCTCAGACTTATGCCCCCATCCAAATTACCTGGGCATTTCCATTCTCAGCAGGCTGAGAATGAGCCTGGTCTTCATGTGTGACAAACAGTATGGAGTACTGGCTTTGAACTTTTCTGCTTGTGTTGGATAGCAGTATGGAGCTTTGTGCAACCTGTATTACTAATGCCAAGTACTCATACCATATCAAACACAGTAAGGCAAGTGGCAAAATTCTGCTCTCTGTTTACTAAGCAGGAGAGGTGGTACAATTAGGAAACTCAGCCTTTCTCACTCAGTGTCTTTGTTGTGACTGTGGTTATGACTATCTGCTCTCAGGAATTATTCTGTGTGTGCGGCGCTCTGAAGCGAGCCCGGCTGGTGCACCCTGGAGTTGCTGAGGTAGTATTTGTGAAGAAAGAAGATGCTATCACAGCATATAAGAAATACAACAACAGGTGCTTAGATGGTAAGTTTGAGGCCAGAGTTGCATTTAGGCTGGATAAATCAATAAAGACTTCTCCACCTCAGTGGAGAGTTTAAAAGCATTGCGGATGCTCGTATGCTACCACGAGAGAGGAAATGCCAGAAAATCAGTTCAAGAGCTAGACAATGTAATACGCTCCTATGTAACTGGCTGAATATATGCTATTTTAAGTGATACTCAAAATAACATTTTCCTAGAAGGAGAATACTCAAATTTAGAGGCAGGGTCCTGGTGACTCCAGTGGTCTAATTTCCAGATTAAATGTCTTCTGTTTCTAATCCAGTGCCAGGAGCTAGACAGTCTTTAGGAAGCCTTTATGTGCTTACAGAATAGCTGTTTGTGAAGTACAAGTGAAACTAATATTTGCAAAAGTCTCAAGGCGTAGTCAGAGACATTTTGAATCGGACTTGTAAGACAGTATAAGGTTCTCCATAAACTTTGAACAATGCAGTTGTTAATCTGGATCTACCTGCAATGTTGTTACAGGCTGAAGTTGCTAATTTTTAGCTGGAAATAGTTGCTTTTTCTTTCTCTAGATGAGTGACATGTTACAAATTCAGATGAGGAGCAGACAGCTGAGAATGAGAGATTCTCTTGTGTCTCTGCTAAGGATTTTGTACCTATATGTAATTTCTTAATCAGTGTGATTCTTCCTATTGTACTGAATGTTTCAGTGGCTCTTCCGTTGCTGTGATTTTGCAACGAGATGTATCAGCTGTTCTTTCTTATGTTTTCCCAGCACGTGGAACTCTATTGCTTGCACTGATGTGATGAATTACCACAATTCTGATAGAAGGACTTTTTAATTGTGTTTTTGTTTAGGTCAACCAATGAAATGTAATCTTCATATGAATGGGAATATCATCACCTCAGACCAGCCTATATTGCTGTAAGTGTCCTTTGGGTGGGGGGAAGAACCAAACACATTTCCAAGTCATGTTTTGAGGAGAACCTGAAGTGAGGAAGACTGCTGGTGAATTGTTGTCCCATGAATATTCTCCTCTTTCTCTCTATGATGCTCTATGAGCTGAGTGCAATATAGCTTGACTCCATAGTGTTCCCAGCCCTGAGGTTCAAAACAAGTCTGAGATGAGGAAGATTTCTTGTGAGGAAAACATATTAAAAACCTTTATCTCTAATATTGGGAAGGGGCAAGATTAAGAACAGTAAATGCAGGTACAGTGTTAAATTTTATTTCATTATGAGATGTTAAATACTGCTTTTTTTTTTAATCCTCCAGCCGACTGAGTGATACCCCTTCAGTGAAGAAAGAAGGGGAACCACGCCGGTCAAGTACAAGTACATCCTCAAATCCTCCAGCTGAGGTGGACCCTGACACTATCTTGAAGGCACTCTTCAAATCCTCAGGGGTCTCTACCTCTGTGCAGCCTACAGAATTTAAAATTAAACTCTGAGAAG
>NW_010144783.1:12576-15925 GCF_000699245.1 Pterocles gutturalis
GGACTGGAAAATGCATTTAAGTTGGGGAATGAGAAAAGTGCAGGAGTGCAGATGTTATTTGCATTTGCCTGCCTTGAAACTTTTTTGTTTTCTATGATCGCTACCTTACTGTACAATAGTGTTTCCTCTTGTGTGTGTACTTTCTGTTTTCATAGTTGGAGTTTTCTTCCACAATTTTTTTTCCAAAAGAATAACCTCCCCCTTCTGCCAGTAATGTATTACCAAACATATACCATGTAACTCCTTCCTTTACTCCAAAGCCCCTAGTGGCCATTAAAAGTGCACATAGACTTTGAGGGAAGGAGTGGTCATCTCCTTCTCTTTTCTCCTGATTGACCTTTAACTAAAAGGTGCATCCCTTTGATTTTCAACAGGCAAGAACACCACATTGTTTCTGAAATTGCTGCACTGCCTACAAAGTCAGGTGTGGCTCTATACAGGAAGCACCATCTTGCATCTTTGACTTGTATGCATTTGGTAGCGTACTACTTCATTCTTGGCTGTTGGACATTTTTCTGCTTAGCAGCTGTCATGTTGTGAGATGTGGAAAAACTGAGCTTCCCACTGTGTATACCAGCCAACAGAGGTATCAGGCAGAAAGGACATAGCGGAAGTACACCACCCATTGTACTCTGGGAGGAATGCTTCAACTGTGGTAATGCAGAGAGGTGAGGGGAGAAAAAAGGCCCTGACATTTGTACAATTAATATATTCACCCAGTTGCTCTCCTTACAGACTGAAAAATAAGAACAAATCTTGTGTTCAGAGCTAGAGGAAATGCAAATGTTTTGCTCCCATTAGACCATATTGCATCCTCCTGCTGATGCAGGGACATTAATTTTTTTTTTCTTGCCAGTTTCCTGTAAAGAGGAAGGAGTTGGGACCTTTTTCAGATACTGATACATAGGAAGTAGTCTTTTCTTGCACCTGGGAACTCACTTCTTTGAGAGATGTCATTTGGACAATGTTTGGCAGCTGTGCGGGCATGCTGCTCACATGCATGGGTTTGGAGGATGATTGCTGCACTTCATGGCTTCAGGGAGAGGTTTTGGAGAGGAGAGCAGTTAGCACTCTGTAAGGAACACACGGAGCAGCACGGGTGTACCTTGGGCCAGTGAGCATCTGTGATGAGCCAGAGGCCACTAGGTGGCATGTCCAGTATTTCCTTTGTTGGTACACCATTATTGCCATGGATATTTGAAGTCCCAGTAGCTCTGTTTGTTTGTATTTGTTCAAATTGTGTTATAAGAGAGGAAAGCTCACAATCTATCTGATTGGGGTTTGAACTTGATCCTTCTAGCTAGGAGACTAACCTAATCCATTCTGTTCAGCTCTGCTGAACTTCAGTGAACTCTCTGTAACCATTGTAGGTCCAGATTCCATTTCTTGGCCAACCCTATGTTTCTTTTGGTTTCTTGTTTTGTATTAACTTTTTGCTCTATCTAGCTGGTACAGACTATTCCTCTATCTCACAGTATCCCTTTTTAGCCATGGAAATAACTGAGGACTTGGCAGGACTTGTTTTTTCCAGAGTGCTCTCTTTCGTTTGGAAACCAATGCCACCATTATTAGTAGGGTGCTTTGTGCAGCAGCAGATTTTTGTAGGGGAGGGGACCAAAGACAGCTGTGGTTCTCCTTTTTTAGATTGCCCATCAAACACTTGTGTTTTATTTAAAAAAAAAAAACAAACAAACAATTGGAGGGAGGGGGAGGAAACATTAGGAATTGGAGAAGATCTTGTATTATCTGTTTCTGAATAAACGTTTGTTATACAGAGAGTGGATTCTAAGCCTTTTTAGATGCTGTGAAGCACCTAAAGATAGGTGGAGTTGTTCCAACATTGGATCAAGCATGCTTTTAGAAAAATATAGAAACTTCAAAACTGATAATGTGATGAAGAATGAGAGGAATATATGGATGAGAGAGCTGATACTTGTCAATCTTTTAATCTGGATCACTGAAATTAGTAGATGATTCTTGCTGCTAAGTGGGAGCAGTTTGTGTTGCTGCCTAGTTCTAATTCTGTTGTCACAGAAAAGAAAAAGGATGGCCTTTGTTATTGACAGCCTAGTAATTTAAAAAGTGACTTTATTAAAAAAAAAATCTAACAGCTGTGAAATCAGGGTACCTGTTCTAGGTGAAGTAGGGTACTTTATCAGCTAGATAGTAAGCTATGAAAATGTGAAGACATCTGAATGCATATCTTGTCTCTTCTGAAAGAATGGGAAGATGCAAGCATTTTAATAAGTCATGTCCATTCCATAAGCCAAATAGCAAGATGCACTTTGTAACTTGATGTTAAATTGTGCATTGTGTTTAGGTTATCTGTGATACATTATGATGACATTAACATACTTCCTTGGAAGAACTACTGCTCTGTTCTCTAGCTCTGTGATCTATGGCTTTTTTTTTTTTTTTTAATTGGTGAAGCCGATGATTGTCCAAACACCACTCCATGATTTGTCTTACAGCAGTGTCTTGGTGTGCATTGCTCTTCCTGTTCTCGGTCAGCTCTCTAAAGTTATCTCAGTCTTCTGATACTTCAGAGTATGTGGCTTCTTTCATTGGGCATTGAAAGAAGAGTAACCAGTTATTCCCAGTCCTTTCCAAGTAGTTCACCTTGCAGCTCTCCAGTTTCTCTTGGCTGCCTTGCAATTGTCATGCCAAGCTGGTTCGCATTCCGCTGAGCTCACATGTATGCACCTTCAGAGCTCACATGTGCCCTCATGCAGCATGGTTGTATTTTGTTCAGTTTTTTTCTGGGCTGTTAGAGATTGTAAACTCGCATATGGAACACTGATTGGTTGCACTAACTCAATATGGCTGGCCAGGACAGGTGGTAGGTAATTTGTAATAGTGTTTCTCTTGTTCCTTTGCTTTTTTCCAAAAACATGCTGACTTCTGAAGGGGTGCTACAATTTGCAAGTTTCTCTGGTATACTTCCATGGTTTTTGCATGTACCATTCTGTCTGAGAATGCTCACTGACTTGGATATTTGTTTGGTGAGTCATCTCTCCATGTCGCTTCTTAATTTTACTGATGTTTTTTCACCTTTTACACGTCTTGCTTCAATATCTTTATTTTGGAGTGGCCCTGACTTCCATTCAGTCATAAATACAAGTTCCTCTGTAAAGGTCTTTTTTTATTATTTTCCCGATTAACAAGAATCTTTAAAAACAGTTGTTCTTACAGTTGTCTTGTGAATGTTTGTACACATCTGCAAGATTCATTTCTTCTTTTATTTGCCTCTTTAGGATTAAGCACACTGTCTGTCTTTTACACTGGTCAGGTCTTCATTGTCAGAAGCATCGGGCGGCTGCGGGTCCCTCAGGGCGGGCAGCGCGGCGCT
>NW_010144784.1:0-211 GCF_000699245.1 Pterocles gutturalis
ACGGCATGGCACGGAAGCCTCATGGCATTGCACGGTGCCCCACGGACCAGCGCAGAGCCCCACGGCATTGCAGTGCCCCATGGCATGGAGCATGGCATTGCACGGTGCCCCATGGCATTGCTGGGTGCTGCCTAGCATTGCACGGTGCCCCATGGCATTGCACGGCACCCCACGGCATTGCCGATGTCCCCCTGGCACTGCACAGTGCCCC
>NW_010144785.1:0-389 GCF_000699245.1 Pterocles gutturalis
GGGGTTCAGCCCTGGGCTCTGCTCCAGGACTCGCTGGGAACACAAAAACCAGGATGGCATCCCAGACCAACGGGCCTCGCCCCTGCCAGAACACGAACCTGTGGACTATTAACTTCCCCGATGAGTGACCTTTGGGGACCGGCTGTTAGCAGAGTTCTGTTTGTAATTGCAGGAGATTGATGGGGAGCAGGCAGTTGTGCTTCCAAACCCCAGCAATTGCTGCTTTAAGGGAGTCGGGGCCAGGAGGGATGAGCAGACATCCTGCCCTCGCTGGAAGTGAATTAAGGAAACTGATGCTCCTGCTGCAAAATACGTATTTTCTGGACGGACGTGGCAGCAGCAGCTCCGGCGTGAATGCGAGCGGGCCCCGCGTACGCCCTGTTCCCCCC
>NW_010144785.1:453-1108 GCF_000699245.1 Pterocles gutturalis
TCCAGGGGGTGCGGGGCCTGCCGGTGCGGGCAGCAAGGGATGCAGGGAAGCGAGGGATGCAGGGTAGCGAGGGATGCAGGGCAGTGAGCGATGCAGGGCAGCAGGATGCAGGGTAGCGAGGGATGCAGGGCAGTGAGGGATGCAGGGCAGTGAGCGATGCAGGGCAGCAGGATGCAGGGTAGCGAGGGATGCAGGGCAGCGAGGGATGCAGAGCAGCGAGGGATGCACGGCAGTGAGGGATGCACGGCAGCGAGGGATACAGGACAGCGAGGGATGCAGGGCAGCAAGGGATGCAGAGCAGCGAGGGATGCACAGCAGTGAGGGATGCACAGCAGTGAGGGATGCAGGACAGCGAGGGATGCAGGGCAGTGGGATGCAAGGCAGAGCAATAGCAGGAAATAGCGTGAGGGTGTGTGCATGTACACGCACGGCCCCGTGCCTGGGGACGCCGGCCCATGCCACAGCCGGGGGTGCCCGTTTCCCCTGGTATGGGGGAAATACGCTTAATACTGGTGGGGGCACAGGCACGATTTTGCTGCTCAACAGAGGGGTTGTATCTCCCCCTTGTTTATCAGCTGTGCAGCCCCTTGGTCCTGTCTTCCCCGAGGCACTGGAAGAATTATTTTAGTAGCTAATAAATTATTATATTATATAT
>NW_010144786.1:0-342 GCF_000699245.1 Pterocles gutturalis
AATGGGTCCCTGGCCCCCTGGGAAGAAGGGGGCAGCGTGGCTCTGGGAGGGTGCACCATCCAGCCTGGTGTTTGGCACCTTTTGGCAAGCCTGGGTGCATATTAAAAGGGAATTCCTGTCCCCAAAATCCAGACTCCAACCCATAAACAAGGGGAAGCCCTTCAACATGGGTGGAGAAAAAAAAAAAGATACTGAAATAAAATCTGCTGGCTGGAAGTCACGCTTAGTACGTACCAAAAATAAGGCTCTTTGCTGTGCTTTGCTAAAAAAAAAAAAAAAAAATCGAAGTAATATCTGCCCAGACACACCATAACCCCAAGCTGCCGGTGACCGAGGCAGACG
>NW_010144786.1:359-1627 GCF_000699245.1 Pterocles gutturalis
CGCGCCTGCCCGTCCCCCTCCCCCTGACTCCCGCCCCTCCGAGCCTGCCGCCGGCTCGCTCAAATGCCTCTTTCAAGTCTCCAACTGCTTGAAAGGCCACGGCCAGCACAACCCCATGGCTTTTTTTTTTGGTTCTTTGGGGTTTTTTTGAGGTTTTCCATGAGGAATTTAAAAAAAAAAAAAAAAAAAAGACCCTCAAAGCATTAAAAATTAAATATATATATTTGAGAAGGCGCTGGCATGAAGGCAGAGTACCTCAGTTTTTTTAGCAGAATCATCTGAGGAAAATCTATCCCTACACCATGAGGCCTAAGAAAAAAAAAAAAAGATGACATTCCTCCCCTCCTCCCCTAATTTGTCCATAAATATTTGAAACTGCTTTAGTAGCAATCTGGATTTTTAGCCACTAGTACAATTCCCTTATTTCCTGCACATAAATCAACAGAGATATTTTTTTCTGGGAAACACTGATTTATATTTAATCACTTTGAAAAAAAATTCCCCAAGTAAAACACAGTTTTGAACTGTTGGAGTTTAGGAAATTTGTAACGTATAAAGCATCTGGTATAATCCGTGGGTTACTTCTGCAAGTGACATGCCTTTTGTAAATGCTTTATTCATATTTATGAAGCCCTAAATAGATCCAAATACGTTTCTAAATAATGTTATAAAGCATCTGACAAAACGCAGTGTTATCTCCAAATACTCAGCTGGTTTCTGCGAGGAGCCAGTACGGAGTATGTTAAAATATGGCCAGAATCTTAAAACAAGGCACGATCTGCTTGAATTTCCTAGTGACAAGAAAGAGTGAGAACTCTGACACAACTTTCACTGGAAAATAAAAGGTTACTAATTCGTTATGTTGGCTTACCACAAATTTCAAAGGTTTATAAGCACCAGATTAAATTCAATTTTTTTTTTTTAAGTCTGCATAGATTTTTCTCTTCTTTTCTAGGAGCAAATCTCTCCCATCTCCTTTTTTTTTGTCCTGACAACTCCGTTAAGTTGCTCTCTGATGTTGCTAAAGGAACCTCATGGAGGCAAAAGTGGATTTTTTTTTTGCTCATTATATCACCAAAAAATCCCCCACTTCATACAGATAATGCCTAGTTAGATCATGGAAAGACAAAAAGAGCATCCCTCTCGCTATGTAGAACTGTTGACACATTACATTACACACGTAATTAAAAACGTCAGCCCCAGCCAAGGTGGCCCTGCAGAACCTGCGCAGACCCTTCCAGCTCACACCCAACGCGCCCCTCGCGCCC
>NW_010144786.1:2128-6921 GCF_000699245.1 Pterocles gutturalis
TTCGCGCCCCGTCTAGACAGGTCAAGGTGCAAGATGCTCCTCTCCCTGTTGCGTCTTCCGGAAAGGGGCGTGAACCGGAGCCAAGTGCACAGCAAACACCCGCGCCGCATCCCTGCCCCTTTAGAAGACTTCTTTTTTTTTTTTTTTTCTCTTCTTCTTCTTTTTCTCTCCACCCTCTGCTGATCAAAGTAGGAAGTTTTCATGACAACCATAGTCAAAGGGCCTGCATCGCAAATGAACTCGATTTCGGCGATGTTGATATATCCCGGCTCCATTGTCTCTTTTCAGACACAGTATGAACCCTTCCGGTCTCAATGATTACATTACAGAAGGACTTTCACATGTGGGCTTCATTTGCACAAAGGGGTTGCCTTGCTTCACCACCATCTGGCCACAAATCAGATAAATAAAGGCAGGAGAATTAAAATTAAAGCTTAGTGGGTTGTTGTGTGTTTTTTTTTTTTTCCCTCTCTCTCCCCTTTCGTCGTCTTCTTGCACCAGGGCCCATTATGAAATCTGTCCCTCCCCCAGTTGCATTCTGGATGAGGAGACTACTTTTTATGAAACCTGGGAAAAGCAAAAAAGTGCCTAAAAAAAAAAGCCAAAAAAAAGAAAAAAAAGTCTGGGAAAAGCAAAAAAGTGCCTAAAAAAAAAAAAAGAACAACAACAACCGAAAAGACGGCAGTCTTTCACTGGCAACCCTGTTTGGAGGGCAGGGTAACCTATTTTACAGTACAAACAGGCTTGTACAAAACCACATTTTGCTATTAAAAGTCAGTCTCATCCACTGGGATGCAAATATTTTTTTTTCGGGAAAACACAACGTCCCACAAGATGGAAAAAAAAAAAAAATCTGATGGCAACGGAAGGCGGTGGCAGAAGTTGTGTTTGAAACTTGTGCTCTAAACTCTGCTGCTGCTTCCTCCCGCCGGGGTGGGGAGTGCAGAGGCTCGGGCAGCGCTCAGACACAGGGCAAGGGCTTCCCACCCCTCGAAAAAAACCAGAAATATGTGTGCACGAGGAAGTTTTTACAACCCTTACGATAGAAGGTGAGATTCAACCTCACAATCTAATTTCAGCCCTGGCGTCACTTCTATTGAGGACAGTGTTGCTCCGGGAGGGATTTTTGGTTTTTTTGCAATCTGATTGCTGTAGCATAAATTGCACTAAATTTCACCCCCCCTTCTAAGCTCCTAAGTCAGCTGATGTGGAAAGCCACCTTTAATGGCTGTTATTTCTTTACACATAAAGACGTTCAGTATCATAAGCAGAAGGGTTTTACTCTGCAAATTCTGGAAAAAAAATTTTTTTCCACATCTATATTCCAACCGATATTCAGGTGTGTAGTCATATGCCCTGCTGCCTCTCTGCAGCCCCTTCCTGTTCCTGGTCAGGAATGCTGTGAGTGCGGCTGGGCCAAAGCCCACAGATGCCACAGGGCACCCTGCCCAAACACAGGACGCTTACATCTCCTGAACGTTATCATGGGCAGCAAAGCCGGGAAAAAATGCATCTAACATCTGAAAAAAAAAAAAAAAAAAAAGAACCCTCAAAATTAATGTGACAAACCCCACACATTTACAGAAACATTTTTGCTGCCTGTGCTTTCTTTTGGATGCACGAGAAAGATTTTGTACACCTACTGGCACCTATGTGATGGGGTTCAGGCTGAGCATGGTTTGTGTTTAGCATCATATTTAGATTTAGGCTGTACTCCCTTGCTACAGTAATGAAAAGTGTTTTAGACATAGCACATACATAGAGAAGATGAATAAAAATATAAGAACATAAGTTGCCAGCAGTTGGATGTACTCATTTTTTTGTTTCTCTTCAACAAATTCTATAATGGATGTGAAATCTCTGCGTAACTTTGCCTTCCCTCATTTGTTTGGGGTCAAACTCACAATTACTATTATATGAGCACATTTCTTGTAAACTCGTGGACACAGAAGCTGCCAAGACAAGCTATTAATTTCTCTTGTCCATTTGTTGGGTTTTGCCTAGGGAAATTTCTGCAGAAATGAATGCAACTTGAATTTAAGCAAAGTATTTTTTGCTGAGCTGTGCTCTGCCTGGGTGTACAGGGCTCTAGGCAGTTGAGAGTGCTCTTTCTGAAAGTGTTTTAATAGTAAGAGAGGAATAAGTATTTGGACAAGTGGTGGAAAACTAAAGCCTTTCTTTCTATACTGTGAAGATTTTTGAATAGTACTTGTCAATAAAGCAACTCCTATTGTAATTGTACCGGAGACATGGGCCTCCACCCCGAAAAAGCTGTCTCAGAGATACTAACCTCATTAAAATATGAATGAAAAGGCAGCCATCATTGTAATGGGAGAAAACCATTTACTCGGCAACAAACTTTATCTGCTATCTTTTGTAAAAATATAGATATGATATCCAGCAGATTTTTCATTACATTTGACAGGGAGGTTGATCAATGCATGATTTTTTTAAAAAGTTTTCAAATAAGTCATAAAATCTGATCCTTCCCCCTCTACTTTTTCTCCTGAGCATTTCAAAATCGGAAGCACCTTCAAATCATTTCAAATCTTTAAAAAGGGGAAAAAAAAAAAAAAAAAAAGAGGGCTTTGTTTCTTTGGGGCTTTTTTTTTTAAGGTTGAAGGAAACTTTCACATTTATTTTTGTTTTTATTTCCAGAATATGTCATCCAATTTCAAAACAAAACAAGAGAATTTATTACAGACTACTGTGGCAACACCTTAATAACAGTCAATTATAGGGTGCTCAAACGCCTGTTCATTACTATGTCTTTGTTAATCTAGTCCTAAATTTCTTGCTTGATAGATACCACAGCCAGCCAAGAATACAATCGCATTACAAAGTGCAATGAAAAATATACAAAATGTAACTGCAGGAAGTAGGCAGTTTCCAAATAACCGACCTGTCAATCAAACATTTGTCAAAACAATTAGACATACCTGGTCTTTTCTTTTAAATAAAATATAGACAGACTCGGAATAGATAATATGCAAAGCTTTAGGTTTAAATAGGAATTGTTTCAAAGACTTGGAAATAAGTCTTTTAAAAGGTTTCATGTAGCTTAATCATTATCTTTTCATCCACAGAAGTGTTCAAATCATTTTTGATATTAGTTAAAAGTCAATATTTAGAAGTGAAAATTTAAACCTCCTTTGCTCTAGGCTAAAACAGGAGCAACATGAATGCTGAGCTCCTCTAAAGGCTGATGGGATATATAATTAGCTATTATGTTAATTGAATCCACTGTGAGTTTGTTGTATGAGATTTCTTCATATAATATGCAAATAGCTTCGAAGGTTTAGTTTTATTAGACAATATAATTAGAAATATTCTAAAGGAGTGAATTCTAATGAGGGATAATAAAGCTTTGTAAAATATCTGTTTGCTGGGTGAGCAGACCACCTGGGCTTAATCAATACTGGGAACTTTGTTGTGTAATGGCATATTTTAAAGAAAGTTTAAGAATTTACCTTTCAGTTTCATTCATCATAGTTTTATTTTGGAAGGAGAATTCATTTTAGGAAGGAAGGAGGTGAAATTCTTGTAGTCTGAGGGGAGGAAATAACTTCAAAAATAAACCATTCATATTCTGCTTATTTAAAAGAAAATAAAAATAAATAATAAAAAACCCCTCTCCCAGCTGTAGCATCAGTTATGTGCATCTTGAGGCGCTTAAAGTGAAATGTTACATGAGCAAAGTTTGCCATTATTCCTGCTACTAAATGCCTGCTTCAAGCAGATGTACGTACTTTAGCTTCTGTAGTGTAACTAATCAGCGTAACTTCACTTTTAGTAAGATAGCCCAAGATGTTAATACGTGGAATTAAGCACTCTCTTCTAAAGGAAGAAATTCACACCAGGGTATTTCAGAGCCAGTCCCGAATTCCACCCTCACATTCCGCTTGCTTTAAGACCACCACCAATGACTAAACTATTTTAGCTAATGCCAGAATGCCAAAAATGTGTAATCTCCTCTCTAATTCGCCTTGTTCACACTTTTGACTGTGCCAAAACTGCACTGTTCAGCCTTAATATTAATTGAAAATAATAATGACAGGATACTTTGCTCTAGTGCAGTGTTCAGAGAAGGGAATTTTTTTTCCTCCCCATCAACAAAAAAAGAAGCCCTGATTAAAGCAGTAGATTTAACCAAACCAAAAAGAAACATTATCATGGCAAGTCCCCTGCCAGCCCCGTTCAGGAGATGAGGCAGAAGATGACCCAAACTGTAGCCAGGTGATGTGTCCGTGCAGCCAAGCGGCAGCTGGCTAGAAAATATTTCATTTCTTTGTGCCATACCCAAATACTTCTGGTCCTTTGCTTCATGGAGATGCTCTCTGCAATGCCAAAAATCCAACAAACTCCCACTTAATAAAGGTGAAGTTGTGAATATATTATAAACCTATCATGCCTCATATAGTATATTATAGCACTATTGCACCTCGGTCTGGGTGGAGACCTTACTGATACGAGTAGAGTAGCCATCCATCAACCCTTCTTTGATCCACACGCTTAAAATCTGCAGCAGCAAGTGCTTGTTCCTCTGAATAATGAGGATCTCAGCACAGCAGAAAAGGATGATACTTTACACAACATTTTCAGCTGAAAAAAAATCACTGGGTTTGTTTTCCCAAGTTCTGCCCTAAGCCATTCAGAAGTTGCTTGCGATCTCTCAAAAACTCCTCCCATCCCCACTACCACTTAAGGAAACACATAGTCAGTCAAAGCCAGCCTTCATCCCCAAATGTGAACTTTATTCACATTCTTTTTTTTTTATTATTTTTTTTATTTTT
>NW_010144787.1:0-16493 GCF_000699245.1 Pterocles gutturalis
TGAAAGCAGCTGGAGCAAAAGACAAGACGAAAGAACCACTTTATAAATACTCCCCCTGCTTCTGGTTGCAAAAACCTGTTCTTTAAAGCTTCTTTTCCAAATCTCTACTAGGTTCATTAACACTTTTTAAAAATAAAGCCTTTCCTTTCTGTACAGTATATGGATATGCTGCTCCTCGGGTCCTGGTGAGAACCTTGCCAACTCTGGCAGCTTTCTCCTGAGCTCCCTTGGTTTCAGTGCAGCCGCTCAGGATGTTTCCCAGCTCTCTCTCCCCATGACTTCTCCGTGCTTTTCAATTTTCATGTCCCTGATAATACAAACTGTGCTGGAGATGTCACCCCTCTTCAATGATGTGCCCATTTCCCTTTTGCACATTTCACACATTTCTGTATCTTCTTGTGCTGAGTGGGAAATCAAAGGTTAAGTCTTGGAAGATCTTGCAAGTCCGGCTCAGGGTCCTTTTAACCTTAGTGAGGCTCTCTGCAACTGTGGGAGCTCACATCTGACAGCAAGACAGAGACCTCAGGAGGTAAACTTCAGAGTTAAAATCACATGTTTGTCATTGGAATTAATTCTGACTTTAACCAGTGGAGGAAAGTGAATGTTCTTTCTGTCTCAGTTTGAACCCCTGAATTGAATTTTCACTTTTGTCATTAATATTGTTTCTGTGTCCTGTCAAAGCTTATTGTCTCCTCTAAAAAGAGCTCAAATAGGTAGCCAACATTTTTCATTTACAGTGTATTTTTATGAAAGGTGTTTTAATTCTAGTGAAAAGGAAAGCAATGCCATAAAGTAAATAACCTACTCCTTTAACAAGTAAACAGTAAAGCCCTTATACAGTGGAAATAATGCATATGCTTCATAAATTATTCTCATTATTGTCACCAAATCTGAATGTATGTGCATCCATTTGTGTTTATAAATATATGATATAAATATATCAGTGCTCCTCTTGGTGAAACAGAAAGCAAACCTCCTTCTGACTTCAGCAGCAATAACTTCTCCTGGGGCAGTAAGAACTTAGTTTGCTGAAACTGTCAGTGTGAAAGTTTTGAGGATTTTTAGATTAATCAGCATACATTTTTTTAAAAATAGTTGTTCATTAATTTACTTCAGCTTTGCATTGTATCACATCTATCTTTTTCCCCAAATTACTTTGAGAAATGTTAAGTGATAATAATGGCAGACCATATCCTAGAACATTTATTTCCTATATTGATACCAGTTTCTAATGGGATCAGAGGAATATCAGTGACCAATGAGAAAAGATGCTTTCATATCTCCTATCAAGTGGTTAAAACAAATGGCTGAGAGTATTACTGGGTATATCTGAAAGGGTTGTATTTCTTCTCGTATAACAGGATTAATTTGTACCTGTCATTTCAAACTTTGAAAAGCGAGATAAAAACTATAAACACAAAAGTATTTCAGTCATCTCTGAAATTAGTTCTTTACAAAACAGTTGGAAAAATCTTTAAGAATTTAACAGGTTTAAAGGGTATGGAAATTGTTTTGAGGCTTCCATGTTCTTTCACTTAAAAGTTCCCTATTATATAAGCTGCACTTCCCATTTTACATTAAATCCTGTTAGTACTATTTTTTTCATTTACTAACTGTGAAGAATTGTGGAATAAACGGGTGAGTTTGATAAACAGAACACTTATGGTTTGTTTTTCTACTTGCCTAGAAAGTGATGTTGAACTTTTTTTCTATTTAGTGAAATGTACAAGGAACACTGGTGTTGTTCATATTAGTATGAGCGTCTGCCTTTTCATACCCTTCCCCTAACTGGATATCTCTGTTCCCTGTATTCCAGATCTACAATGGTTAAACATTGAGGGTCCTATTTCTCTTCACAAAGACCTTTGTGGAAAAGTTGTGGTGTTGGATTTCTTTACTTACTGCTGCATTAATTGCTTGCACCTGCTGCCTGATCTCCACGCATTAGAGCACCAGTACTCTGATAAAGGTAAAAGTGCTTTGGCTTGCTTGAAATAGAATTTCCTGGCAGTGTTGCAGGCGGAGTAGCTGAGTCACTTTGTTGCTGGTTACTGAACAGCTGGCAGAATTTCAGGGGTGCCTAAAAATGTCCTCTAATCTTTTTAAGTAGCCTAAAAAAGGTGACTGTGTATCCTCCTATCACATTTTTAAATGGGGTTAAATAAGGTATCTGTTGTGTCTGTATAATTAAAGAAACAGGATATGTGCTTCAAGCCCAAATCTGATATCCTCATAAATAAAGCGAGTTGCAAAAAGCTACACAAGCGTGTAAGATATGGACTCAAAGTTAATTTAAGTACCTAACCCTCTACACTTGACTTAGGAACCAACTCTGAGCAGAATATAGTAAAGGTGGTAGAATGGATATAGTTAAGATTATTTGTTTTTTCCATTCTAATTGAAATAACAAAATACGTAAGCTTGGTTTAGAAATCTGGTATTGGCATCACCTTATAAACCATTGGTAGTCCTGCATTCTGGAAAGGGAATTAAGTTCTTTAAATTAACAGCTGAGATGAAATCTTATGTCTCTGAATGAATAAAAATGCAGGGTAATTACTATTTAGAATGCAGTCTCTTGTCATCGTGATGACTTGTCAGAGATAAGCTGTGGTCTTACACAGAATGTATCAGCTACTCACTTATCTTGGATATTTTAATAGAGTGAAGAGTGAGATGAAGAACAGTGTTACTTTCAGCCCTAGAAATATTGTATTAAGTATCCTATCATATATATATGTAATAAATAACATTATCTTATAATGCTTAAGTCTCTGATTCTCCATTGGCATTTCTGATTGTTTTTAATTTTAGCAGCATTAATTTCCATGTGTTACCTTCTTTCAAAAAAAAAGAAATTACGATGTCTTAGAAATGTCAAGTTTTTAAGTAGTTTTCATATATATTAGAGGTTTATGTAGCATTTCACAGAAGACTCAAATAATCTTATTTTTCTACCTTGAACAGCTTAGCTGTTTGCTTTGGAGAAATTAGAGATCTGGTATAATATTTTAGATACAAGGAACTTTATGTAATAAGGAAAAACTCTTCATGGTGTTTTTTTGAGAGGGAGGCAGTTTTAAGTGGAAGGTGATTAGCAAATAATGAATGGACTGGTGTGGATATCAGGCATGCTGGAAAGAAGGTCTAGAATGAGATTTCAGAAGATTACATTGATCCTATAATGAATAATATATTTAAATTATAAATGTTTTGTAGTATGACAGTTATGTTAATAACACTATATCCTTAATCTGTTTTTTAAGACTAAGCTGTTAAATCAGTTGATAACAAAATATTAATTTAAAAAACCTCTCCCCACAAGCTTTCTCTTTAAAGTATTCAGACATCTCTGTACTGGTGTAGAAGAGGCTACAGCACACTGAACTGAACTGGAGGTCCACTTGAAGACATATTTTTGTTTGACTTGCATTAAACTTCCTGTTATATGAGTTATTGCTTGAGGAAAGTACTTTGCTGATAGGTGATAAATTCTTTTTTGTATTTGAGCTATTCTAATACATTATTTTTGGATTTGAGCTATCCTGTTCCTAAAGGAACTGGAGTGAGAAAAAAGACACTTGGGATGAAAGTGGAAAAACAGGTGGAGGCAAAAGGAAAGAAGAGCAGGTGTGTGGAACATTAATCTTGAATTTAATCCATTAGGAAACACAGAATAGCAGCTGGATTCAAGAATAGATTAAGATGCTTGATGGTTCAAAGAAAAATAAGGGGGTTTTTTTCACTGTAGATCTCCCTTTTGGTTGTTTTCTGTTGTTTTCATATTTTGTTTGTCAGCCTTTTCAGGGTTATTTAATCTTTCTTTGCTGTGCCAAGTGTATAAATTTTAGCTTTACGGTAGTATGTATAAATATACCAAGGCAGTAAGGGTTGTGGTTTTTTAAGCCATAGAAAAATACTTCAGTAGATGGTTCTATATTAATGTGCCTCTTCTTCACCAATGGCAAACATGATGTTCTAATCACTAGGGGAGAGAGGAGGGGAGAATTGTTGACGTAATAAACTTGAGAAAGTTAAAAGTTGGAAGAATAAAACGAAGTAGAAAGGGTGTCAGACATACGAAAGAATGCTTTAAGAATGTCTAGGTGTATTAATGCAGGTATCTTGGTGTTCGGCCTTACTCTGGAGTTCCATTTTATTTTCATCTGCTCTTTAGTTAATGAAAGTCCCTTCTCCTTTCAGGGAATGGGAGACAGGTTTACTTTTGATTGGGTTCTAAAATCTATCACCTCGTGATTGCAAAGCAACTGATTCTGGTGCAAAAGATGAGCGATCCGATTCCTTTTGGCAGCAGCAAGTTATTAAATATATAGTGAAACTGCAGCTCTACTAAACTTTAGATTTGTAAACATAGCATTTATTTACACATTTCATGTGTACATTTACTGTGCTATTGAGCAGCAGAGGGTGCTGACCTAGCAGACAATATTAGTCAGAATGAAAACAAGCATCTTACTCTGACAAAGCATCTTATCTCATATTGCATTTGGATTTTTAATCTATTGTTTGAATATTTGAAAGAACGTTGCCTATATTTTTCTGTGTAACTACGAACAAACCTCAGTGTTGATATAAGTTACAGAAATGTATGTTTTGATTGTATGTTGTGTACACAGATTTTGGTACTCTTTTTTTTTTTTTTTTCCTTTTTAACGTGGTTCAAATGCCCTCTTACATGGACTGTGTTGAAACATCGGACATGAGAAGTCTGAACACAAGAAGTTGTAGTTTTAGGGTGATCCTAAACCATTATATATATCATTGTATATATGCATATAGTTCCATTGTCTGGAGCTTCAGGAGATTTGTTTCAAAATGAAGCCTGCTTTCCATAGGATTAAATGTCGCCTAGCATCTTTATCTGATATATTCTCACTGCTATCTTCAGTGGTGCTATTTCTGTTTTTCAAGTGGCATTCAGAAAGTTATTTTAAACCCCAGTGCATATTCAGTTCTTGTTATCAGCAATCCAGAAATTACTTCTATAAGAGGGAGTACTTTTTTAATATTCAGAAATAGCTTGGCTTAAGTCCAGTGTTGTGCTCCGTTACAATCCTTCAAATAAAATGTTTTAAATGGTGTGCATTTTCTTATGTCACAGCATAGCATTCCTCAGTTTCCACAAGAGTTTTCTTCATGAGAGGATGTTATAACTTATTTGTGCTGTTCAGATGTTCAGTTTAGAATTGTCTTTCTAGCTTTAATGATATTTTTGAAAGACAAATGTAAGTGCTGCTGCTGATTGTATTACAGTTAAAATATTTGCCCTGCTGTTTGGAGCTCAGCAGTTAATGATACTACAACTTCAGCTGTCTGATATTGCAACATGATGCTGTGCCTATAGGATTGATAAAGACTGTACCAGTTAGTGATTTTTCAATTCTGTATCTGTGAAATTGTTATATTCAACTGAGTTTTTTACTATGCAGCACTCTGCCCTTTCCCGTTGTCTAATTGAAGATTATGTTCTCCATTAACACTGTTTTATGGTTAAGGAGGAGAGCTAAAAGAGAAAAATAGTTTTCCATTTCTCTATAACTGAATAAAAAGCCAACCTGAGATTAAATTAGGTTTTTTTAGAAGGAAACAAACTTGTCTGAGCTCAAATAATACAACTATTTAAGACCTGAAATAATTACCTTTCTTACATTTCTACCACAAAACCAGAGGTGAGTCTAGAACAAAGATGTACAGGTAGCCAGATTGCACCTCTGCTGTAAAGGTAGGAGAAAAGCATAAAAGTAAATACTGCATTCCATTCCAAACCATGTCCTTGGATGCAGTTGTTTGCCATTGTTAGATTTTGGGCCTCGGTCAGGCGGCTGGTTTCACTGTTCTTGCAATGGAAAACTCCACTGACTATGACTGCAGGGCTTTTGTATCACTGTTTCACAAAAGCATTTTATTTTCACATATGTGCTTGAAGTTTTATAAATAGTGAAGCCCTTTAATGGATTAGGTAGTAAATGCCAAATAACAGTAATGATCTGATATGAAACTTTCCATTTTAAAATTAACTGTTGTGTGACACACAACAGTTGGTGCTAAATGCAATAAAATGTGTAAGATAGCTGAATTATTGCGGAAAAAGTACACTTCTTGTGAATTAAAAATTAAAATGCTTGCGCTTTCCAGAAACATGAGTGATTTTTGGATAAGTAGTGAGGTTAATGTGTAAGGATTTCCATTAGATTAACATTTCTGGTTTAAAAGTATTGTGTTGAAGCTTTCTACAGCTGCAGGGTCACTTTTGTTGTCTTCCTTACTTCAGTAAGAATTGACAAGTTACTTTGACTGTAACAAGAGTATACTTCTGGCTAATAATATTCTTTAAGTACAAAGTGAGATGAAGTCTTGTCTTTCCCCTCTTGTTTGTTTTTTTTTTTTCCCTAGAAAGTACTGAGAAGTGCCTTGACTGAAGGAAGGCTCTTCATTCTCTTTCTGTTGGTTAGGAAAGAGAAGTAGAAAATTTGGGGCTGCTTACGTAATTGTCTACATGGGGTGGAAGTAGATTTATTTCCAATCACAAGGGAAAACCAGCAGAAGTCTGAACCAATGATATTTATTTCTGTGTTCGAATTTCATAGAACTAAGAAAAAACAGTTCAAGAAAGCTCATAATTGTGTGCTTTTGATTGATTTTAGGGTTGGTATTATGTATGCAGTGTATATAAGCAGAATTACATTACTTTATGCTTGTTCAACACCTTCATACTGGGATTTCAAGTGCAGTTATCACTGCTGTGGGAAAACCTAAACTCTTTGTTGTCTTTATTAACCAGATATAGAAATAAACATTTTAAGGGGAGGGGCAAAAGTCAATTATTTAGTCCTCCCTTGCCTTTTTTTTGTTCTTTTTTGGGTTTGGTTTTGGTTGGTCGGTTGGTTGTTTTTTTAAGGAAAAGAGTTCAAGCCTGCCTAGTTTGTAACAAGTGCTATTTGTCATTCTGTCATAGTTGTCAGTGCTGCCATTTTTGCATGAAATGCAGAATACTGCATTGATTTCAGAACCTTATGCTTTTTTTTTTACTGTTTATCTAGAGTTAGCTATGCCAAGGTAACTCTAGACTTCCAGAGTTCACACATCTGTGATTCCTAGTTAACTGTGGGAAATAATTCCTTTTCTAAAACACAATAGTTGTGTATAGGAATTAAGAGACAAAAAGGGCATCGTAAACATCTGAAAAAAAACCCAAAGTATCAGTTGAACTGCTGCAACTTACCCATAATTATTTTGAAAGTATTTTCTACATTAGTATGTAGAGGTTAAGAAACTAAGAAAAATTTATGACATATTAAATTTCAACCAGCTTTGGAAGTAATGGTCCTAAAGTTCAGTAATTTTACTGAAATGTTATTTCTGAGTTCCAATATTTTGTTTACATAGCTATCTATATTCATACTGCGATGTGATTGCTTTTTGTTTGTTCAAATTCTCTTTCATTTTGGAAAGTAGTCAGTCGCATTGTCAGATAACTGTGCTTTGTTTTTACTTTTATTGAAATGCAAATATGTTTCAATGCACAACTTTATTTTTCCTTTCAGATGGTCTAATTATTGTTGGTGTCCATTCAGCAAAATTCCCAAATGAAAAAGTTCTGGATAACATTAAAAGTGCCATTCTGAGGTATAATATTATCCACCCTGTAGTAAATGATGCAGATGCAACACTGTGGCACGAACTGGAAGTGTCCTGCTGGCCAACTCTGGTCATCCTTGGCCCTCGTGGTAACATGCTGTTTTCTCTTGTTGGAGAGGGACACAGAGAGAAGTTGTTTTTGTTTACTTCTATTGCACTGAAATTCTACAAGGAGAGAGGACAAATCAAAGATAGCAACATTGGAATAAAGCTGTACAGAGACTCCCTCCCACCTTCTCCCCTGCTGTTTCCTGGCAAAGTGACCGTAGATAAATCAGGAGAAAGGCTGGTAATAGCAGACACTGGACATCACAGGATTTTGGTTACTCGAAAAAATGGACAAATTCTACACGCTATTGGAGGTAAGGGTATTTAAGTTTATTACAGTAATTTTAGTTTAGGAGTAGAGTATGTTTGCTGGTCCTACTAGGCTGATTCTTTTCTTAGAGGACCTAGCAGTATATGAGCATTGCCAGATTATTTTTTTTTTTTCCTGCTAAAATCACTTTTACTGGATATGGGGGGATACATCCCTGGAGGTGTTCAAGTCCAGGCTGAATGAGGCTTTGAGCAACCTGGTCTGGTGGGAGGTGTCCCTGCCCATGGCAGGGGGGTTGGAACTTGATGATCTTTAAGGTCCTTTCCAACCCAAACCGTTCTGTATTTCTATGATAGTACAGTACCACCAGTGGGAGACTCTGTTAATGCAGTTGCTTGAGATGTCTAATTTTATTTTTTTTGTTCCGTTGACTAAAGTTTTGTATTTTCATGTAATGTCCGGTATGAATTACAAAAATACATTTTGTGTTCTTCTGAAAGAGTTGCAAATGGGTTTAGATGTAAGTGATGTACATCCACATCTAGCATCAAGGTAGGAAAAAGAAAAGAGACAGTGATTCCTCCCTTTCAATAGAAGAAATGAATGTTGAATTGTGGTGGTGGTGCGTGGGGAGGCTTTTGGGGTTTGTTTTTTGTTTGGTTGGTGTTCTTATGGTTTTCTTATGACAAAAGTGAGAGAATTTGGTTTCTGTTTGGTAAGTGAGATGAAGTCTCTGACAACAAGCTACGCTTTAGTGTTCTGGGATAGTCATTAAACAGTGGTTCAGAGGGGAGTGTCCTAACCTCTGAAGTAGTACCGCTCCTTCTTGTGGCACTCTGTGCTATTCCCTTCCCTGGGGAAGTGCACCCTCATGCTTGCAGGGACAGCTGCTGGAATCTGACACACCAGCACCTCAGTCCTTCATGTCTGTTAAGGTCTAAATTGTCTTCATACAGTATGTTGTAAAAGTTTGTGTATTTCAGTGATCAGTTAAATGATTCGGTGAGCAGAAAATAATGTAATGAAGTTGATAATACAGTAATAAACAGTATGCAAAAAGGTTGAAACCACTATATTTGCATCATAAATCATGATGCATACATAACTCATATCTAAATGTCTTCTGCTGACACATACTGCTAATGCACTTTAAATGTTACTGCCTCTGAAATACGATGCTTACCTTCATGCTATTATATTCACGGCATGTTCCTTTCTGTTTCTTTATTGTTCTGTACAGAAGACTGTCACTCCATCATTCTCACTGTTATGTTGTGTAATTAGTTTCATGTCATCTTTTTCCTTATTATTAATGAGAAAATTCTGCTAATCAAATATGTTTCATTTGTGATTACACCAAAATGTAAACCATTGAAATGGAATTGAGTTTTGGAATTCAAAGCTTTTCCTGGTGGCTTGCTTTGATGTAGTTGGGATCAAAACAAGATGTTTTTTTATTTCTGTCTTCCGTTATTTGTTATTGTTTTTTAGTGCAAAGGAACAGGAGCAATTTAGACCCCTATTAAGACTTCTCTTTGGAAGGTGAGCTTAAAGAAGCAGAGAACTTGTGGAGAATGAGTTCAAAACTTAATAGGACTAGGCTATTGTAATTACATAGCACAGTGACTCAAATGAGATTACACAAAGCATTAATAATGTAAACTGTACAAGGTGCTGTGAAAGCATCTCTTAGAATATGTAATTCTCTTACAAGTTTAAGTGTATGCACTTTATTTTTAAGGTTGAGGGTTTTTTTTAAATTACTTTTGAGTTTTCTTTGTTTGATTTATAGGTCCAAACAGTGGAAGGAGAGATGGAAGATTTTCAGAGGCAGCTTTCAACTCGCCACAAGGGATTGCTATAAAAAATAGTGTTATTTATGTAGCTGATACAGAAAATCATCTAATTAGAAAGGTAAATTTTCCATGAGGAAATTCAAAATTTAATCTCTTATACCTTATTCTACTTACACAGGTAAAATTTACACCAGATTTATTACTCTCCAAATACCCTCAACATTGGTAAGGAAATTGTCCCAATATCTTATACATAAATGCTTTGTGCAGTTTGGTTTTTAAAGGGCTACATATTCTTTTCTGCTTCCTTTGATGAAGATGATATGTGCTGCTCATTCTAGCATTACTTTTTTTTTTTTTCTCCGAGTGACTCTTACTTTCCTGTTATGAGAAACATCTATTCTTAGTACTGGAAACAAAAATTGTTTTTGTTTCACTTCCAGTAGTATCAGATTCTTATCTAAAGTTATTGTACTGCTATGGTTCAGTGGATATCTAAACTTTTGTTAGCTGTTTGGGTCTCTAAAGTACAGGTAACTTCTTTAATTCCCGAATTGTCTGCATATGGATTTTTTTTTTGATTAAACGCTTGCAGCGTTTTAGCACATAGGAATGTTACTCTTTTACATGTATTATCTTTGGACCTTACATTTGTTTAGGTCAAATTTAGAAATTGGACGTTGAATTTTTTGAAGCAATATAATCCTACCTTATTATTAGAAGTATTTTGTGCATCTCAGAAGATCTTGTACTCAGATCCTCACCAGTTTGTCTGATTCATGATCAGAGGAGGTACATCCTTACGCAATTTGGGGTGCCTTTGTACTGTTAAGTAAGTCCACATACTTCCTAGATTGTATTTGTTGTAGTTGCTAGCAGGTTTTATTCTGCAAAGGACCAAGGCTCCCTGTTGGTAAAGAAACATTGTTACTAAAATTGAGTAGATTTCTCCAGGTTCCTCATTTTACTAATATGCATCACTGTAGCCTGGTGACCACTGCTTCAGCATTTTTCATGATAATTAGCTGTTCCCCTTCATCTAAATATGTCATGAGTGTGTCCAAGAATTAAAGTAATACAGCAGTTACAGGATATGCTTTCAAATGTTTGTGCAGGCCACGGGCCTTGCAAAAAGAATGCATTTACTGCTACAAAAGTTAGAAGATGCTATGCATTAAAAACTCCTTTTTTAAATAATCATAATGATAAATTCATTAGAGGTATTGGAAGTCACTTAGAAAATAAGGAAAAGATGAAGGAAAAATAAAGGGATTTAGGTTTCAGAAATGAAATAAAATTAAAACATTTTTTGCTCCAGGGTATGAAATAAACTGCAAAAATAATTTGCTTTGTGCAGATTATTTCTATAGAGATGGGAGATACTGTTACAGTATTTGAATTTTCATGTCATATTCCTGTAGAAGTTTAAAGCAAAACATCCACGTCCCTTGTCCATCTGACTATTTCTCTAGAAAGTTTTGTTGCTTTCTTCTACAATTGCTGAGGAAACCTTTACAGAGCAGTGTTAGTTTTTATTGCACGTGGAAGAGAATTCCAGGCATGTAGTTTTCCTGCGGCCCCTGCTTCCCCTTTCCCCTCCCGGCCATCAGCAAGCATTCAAATACCTGAAATTTGTTAGGATTTGGATTTTATTTGTTAGCAGAAACTCTGGTTTTGACGTCTAGCTCAAATTATCTGTAACCTCAGTCAAGTTAATGTTGTACATTCAGTGTGCATAATTTTGCTTCTTGCAGATTGACCTGGAACTGGAGATGGTGACCACTGTAGCAGGCATTGGGATACAAGGTGTTGATAAGGAAGGTGGAGCAAAAGGAGAAGAACAGCCTATCAGCTCTCCATGGGATGTAGTCTTTGGAAATTCAAGTATTGTATCAGTTGAGCTTTTAACATCTCATGCATGACCGTTTGCTAAATGTTTTCCTCTTTTGGTAATAATCTGAGGTATGAAAAAGTAAGGTTTTACTTTACAACTGAGTCTAAAAAAACCAGTAGGTTCATTTGCAAGTGGTAGCTGCAGTTCTGCTTTGGATCCTGAAAAAATGTGAACTGTTACTTGATATGAAAAAAAATTATTTTGTAGCCAGTTAATATAGTTACTGGGTCCAAATAAAGAAGGAAATTGTGATTGCTTTGTTAGGTCAGTGCTTTATGCCAGGATCACTTAAAAAGCAGCTACATTTTACAGGAAGTGGGCATTGTTTAGAAATTCCTTTCCTTGACTCTACAGACATGTCTGACCACTTGTAAATATTTGAGTTTAGGAAATAAAAATAATTTTGTTGGGGACCTCTGTTTATTCCTGTTTAGGTGACATAAAATCATTAGACTCAAGATCATGATAGAGTCAATCAGATAGGAGCGGAATGCCACAGAAAAAACCTTGCAAGCATCAGGGAGCAAATTAAATCTTTGCATAATAGGATGAAAGAATCAGCTTCTGAGGATTTAAGTAGCTTTCTTTCCTGATTCACTTAATGTATGCCTGAGCTTGAAAACTTCCATGTTTTCAACTGTTATTAACTGTGAGTTGATACTCTATTTTCTCATGTTTCCATTTCAATATAATTCAGAAGTTGCAGATGCCAGTTTCTTAACAATGGCAGAACAATGCTTTAATGTGGAGTAAAATCCTTGGGTCAGTATTTCAAGGACAAAAATTGACTTCCAATATTGGAATTTATTTAATCTGCAGATGAATGGGGTGGGGAAGTAGGCATGATTTCACTCTGATATCTTTAAATTAGAAGTGCTTTGCAAGACTAATAAATTTGAACATTTTACTGACCTGAAAACATTTGTTATCATCTTGGGTCTGTTACAAGGAAGGAAAACATACTCAAATTAAGTTTAAGGGAACATGAAGCTAATTTGTAAAGGCTGAATGTCTAGAAGTCCTCTGGTACAATACATTGTCAGTATAGACAGCGTACCACCAGCAGCCTTTACTACTTAAATAAGTGACCAGCATACATTTTTAGATTTAACACTTTTAGTAACTGAGGTAGGGGAAAGGCACTTTTTTGAAAGGCTTTGTCAATGACCCTTACAATCCGTGTGAAGCATATGAAATCCTACTTGCAAGAGAAAGGAGGAGTACCTGAAAAAGAATCTCACTGGATGTGGGTTGCTATTAATGAAGGCGTGTGTTTTTCTGAATTTTATCCAATTTGATTTTCCTTTTGTGAAGCAGTAGACTGCTGTGTGACTAGATGGTGTAGTTTTCAAGGTATTTTGAACCAGCAAGCTGATCTCCATGGGATGCTATTGCAAACCTTTTTCATGACGCTTTCTTCTGCTTCTGCCAGTAGTTGAATATCTGTTGATATCTTTTATTTGAGAGCTCTTCTTGTTAAATAATAATTGATACGATTGTTGTCAACATAGACATAGTAATCACTGAGTTAGTCACCTGTAGAGGATTAGTCATCTGCACTGTTCAACACTAACTGCTGAATTTTTATAAGCGTTTACATAAAAATCAGGTCCTCTGAATGCACTCTATTCAGACCAGTACAGATTTTTTTTATATTCAGTTAGAACCTACAAGTCAGTTGCCTATTTGGATATCTACAAAATAAAATATAACCTGTCAGTTTAAAAAAAGTCAATTTAAATTCCTTCTTTGAGAGGGTAACAGGCCAAATAGACAAAATCGTGGTGGGGGGGTTGCTTTCAGTTTCTTTTAAAGATTTTTTGGTATGGTTTTGTGTGAGTACAGTTAGCTAGGAAAAATGTAAATTACTGTAGTAGTTATATAAAACTTTTTAGAAAACTATAACCAAAGAGAGTTGTCAAAACGGAGGGTTATGTTCAGTAGAATGCTAACAGGAGTCTGTCCCAGAGCAGGAGGAACCAGGACTTACTGTCTGCAATGCTTTTGTCTTACAGCATAGATACTGTCGTGAGCTGTGGTGACTTCAAGTTTGTTGTCAGACATCAAAATAGTTTGTCAACGCTGCAGCAGAGTTTGTCAGATTTGTACTGTTACTACAAATTGCTTGAGGCTAGTAGGATCTTGTCTTACAGTCCAGCATATCATAGGATGCATTTGTTATTCAGTAAAAGTATACAAAGCACAGCTTTGTAGGAAGTCTTCACTGTCCTGGATTGAGACCCATCCTTCTGTTGGTGATTCTGTGTGCTGTCCTACAAGTAGATACCCTGTTGTCAGTACATTAAAACTCGTATGCCAGTGTCTATTTATGCATTTGGATGGATGAAGTAATTTATCAGACTTTCAAAATTACTTTTGTTCACGTTCACACAGCAATGCCTATTTTTTACATATGCTTATATGTATCTCTGTGCAAGTTGCAGGAGGCAATGTGCACTTCAACAACTTCGGTTTATTATTACAAAATCCATAAGTTTGAGTTTTGTGTTGACTGGCGTGGCACATGGGAAATAGCATCATACCTTCCCGTTTTCCTTAGGTCTGTGTAGGTTAAAATGTGTACAAGAGGCATTTTTTTTCTTTTCAGAAGATAGATTTGCAGATTTATAGTTTTTAAACAAGTGATGCTTCTTTGAGTTTCCTTTTAATGTCCAAAGCCATGATATCCAGAACATGAAAGGGAAAAAAAAAGTTCACATATTTAAGCTGATTATGTGCTACACTAGATAGTATTGAACAACTTATGCTGACCTTTTTCAAAGTCTCAGAGGGAAAGATTACCTCTTAAGAGAAGATTTTTTTCTGTGTCATTTATATTTCTTGAGATTACTCCTACATACAGTTCAGAGTATGTATTGATCAATTAATAGACTTCATTGGTTATGTTTTTAAATGTTAATATATAGTTTGCTGTGAAATCAAAAATACTGAGAAAAAAAGTTTATGAGGGTGCACATAAGTTAACATTCAGAACAGATACTACTAAGCAGCATGCTTTTAAGCATCCTGATAGTATTTCCGTGAGGTAATAAGCTTTTGTTTCCTCATTTTACACAGATGATGAAGTCTGAGGCAAAGAGGTTAAGTGACTGCAAAATACCATTTAAAAGAAAGTTGTCACAAATGTCGCTCTTTAAGGTAGGGAAGTTAGTGGAGGCAAAACATGCTAGGATTCAGGCAGCCAGTATTCTTCCTTGTCATCTTTTTTATTTCTTTAGTTTTGGCCACTGAGCTTGCATTTTACCCTCCTCCTTTAAAATTCTTGAATGAACTCCATGGATTAAATTCTGGCTTTGTTGAAGTTGGTGCTGAAATTTGCATTGACATAGATTGTGCAGGAAATACAAGGAGAGGGCCAGCAACTTAAAAATACATTATTAAATGACTGTGTGCTTTTTTAGCTTTCTCTGTTGTCCCTTTCTATTTTTATTCAGTGGGCGTTGAAAGCAAGTGATACTGAAATGCACAGTTGATCTGAGCATGAAATGTTCTTGATAGCTGCATTCTTGCTGGAAGGAACAGGACAATGACTTGTGCTTGGTGACATAACTCTGTGTTTCACATTCCAAAATCTGTCTTAGATTGCATGATTGTAATCTATTTATAGAAACTCCCAAGTACAGTATTGACCATGCTTTCAGTAAACTCAAAATTTTTTGCGTCAATTTAGGTTTTACATAGATATTATTTAAATGAAAGTACAGTACCATATCATACTGGTACAGTTTTTTGCCTTAAAAGGCAAAAGTATGTAAGATTTTTTTTTCTCTCTGTGTTTCTGCTAGAGCATTATTTAGTACCACTGCATTCCAGAGGAAACACTTTTTTTTTTTTTTTTCTGAATTACTCATGGTGATTCTCCTCTAATTTTACAAAACAATAAAGCAATAACCACTTCAGCAATAAGCAGTTAGCACTTCCTGGGTGAGCTCAGACCATATACCAACCTTTTATGTCTGAACTGTCTGTATTTCGAAAGTATGCTTTCTACATGTCACTTTTAATTTTCCTTCTGATCTGGCCTCATTCAGGCATTGAGGTTCTAGTCTTCACTGTCCTGTCAAAGGAGTTTTCTGTGGTAACAGCTGAAAATAAAAGAGCTGCTTTTGTGATCATCAGGGATTAATTAGGAATAATTTTTCTGGACAACTCAGAATCTGAATTACACTAAACGTATGCTGCATTTGTAATATGACTGCATGATGTATCAGTGTAGATGTACTTGGAATGCAAAAGGCTGCCTCATCTCTTTATCAGGAAAAGAAACTATGCAAAGGAAACTATGGAAAGTACAAACTCAAAGATGCGCCGTTCAGCTGTGGGCTGCATCTGACCTTGTACAAATTCTCTTCCACAGAAAATCATGCTAGAGACATCATTGTCACAAAACAGCATCTTTTCGTGAACTTGGTGCTAAATTTATTTCTAAATGGTAATTATTTTTTATTGAAAACATTTGAAATGTCAAAGAAAAGTTAACTTCTTCAGTAAAGATAAGGCTGAAGTAAAGTGGAGGAGTATATTATAGGGTTTCGTTCCTGGGTAAGAGCTGTTTAAGGGGAAAAAGTCTTTTGGGAAATCTGACATTAAGAAGTTACAGTGAAGGACTGCAGTGCAGCAGGACTTTGGGAGGACTGCTGAAGTGCTCCTGAACCACACTGTTTTCTTCTGTATATTGTCTGAGCAGGTTAACCAGAGTCATACTGTTGGCAGAATCACAGAGGGAGCAAATAGATTTAACTGAAGTTTTCAAATGTCCTAACATAATTTATGTACTAAATATCACCCCTAAGCAGCTTTCATT
>NW_010144787.1:16524-19221 GCF_000699245.1 Pterocles gutturalis
CTAAACTGACATACATTTTTTTCCTTTAAGCATTTGAGAGACAACTGAGGAGGGATAAGCTTTCAGAACTGGTAGCTTTTTGTGTGTTCAGCCCAACAGACTTTGTCTCTACAAGAACTGGGTTAAGCTGTTGACTGAATGCTCTGATTCTGTATTCGAAGCAAAAACTAAGAGATTAAGGAGTTTATGGTTCTGCTGAATAGTAATTCAACAAAAATTATTAATATTTCACATGTTCACTATAGAAACGTATATTAGTATAAACATGCTTTTGACGGAAACATACAAAGACTAAAGTCTTAACATAAGGGTGTAATGAGAGTTGTGACTGAATATCTGTCAGTAATTCCACACAATCTAGTCTGACAGACTACTAGTAAATTGGACTTCTCTACATCTTGACAAAATGGACGATGATGATGATTACTTTCTGCAGTAAACAGAAGCATTTGGATTAGCAGAGTTAACATCCTAACAGATGTAAAATTTAGTAACATTTTGAAGTTCATGACTTGAAACTGCCTTTTGTAAAAAATTGTGATATTTGTACCTGGAATGAGGATTTCTCATTCTCTTTGTTCCACAGTCTGTAGTCTGATTCAGTGTTAGTGAATCTTTATAACAGTTGTATATCACATTTGCAAGCCATACTTTGCTCTGGTGGAGGAGCACTAAAGATAAGAAAGCATGTACCCTAATGAGAAACTACGCTGGATTTTTAAAACAGCTCAAGATAGGCTGGAATGTGGTGCTTAATTGAATAAATGTGAAAGAATTGCTTTGTTCTTTTATGTTGTTTTATAATAAATTCTTTGAAAATAAACTCTTTCCATTCAGGGATGATAAGGAGTTATTTTAATGATGGCATTACCATAATTTTAGCATGCTGGTTCTCCCTGGCCCCCTTCTTCTGTGAGAACAGTACAAGGATGACAATGGTGACATGTCCTCAAACTTTTCTAACCTGAAAGAAGAGGCTTTTCTATCTTTTATTTCAGAATGTAAAGCATTAAAGTCTGTAGTGTCAGGACCACTGTGTGATAAACACCTTAGCGGTACAACTGTAGGCATTGTTTTTACTTTTCTGAGTTTGTATAAATTTATTAAACTTCTGACATATTTTCCACAATTCAGTATGCTTGTGCTGTTTCCATGCTTACATCTATTCTCTTTGTTCTAATTGTCATCCAGTGGAAAATATTTAAGTTGCATTAAAATTTATGACGGTTATGGAGCTCTTACTTATATTTCCTGTCTTGTTCTCTAGTTGAAGAAAGGATCTTCTCTCTATTGATCTTACATATTCAGTAAAAGTTGGAATGAATATTGATGCTTTTTCCTGTGTCTCATATTTGATAAGCCTTTTAGTGTGCAGAATCAGAGTAAGAAACCTTTTCAATTTTTCGATGTATAGCTGTCACAAGGGAGTTTTCAGTGGGTGGAATTGGAGAATTGGATGGATGAATGGAACGGATTTTTCTAAAGTGCTCTGCTCAAGTGTTGCTCCTTCACTTCATTGGTGGATGAAGTGAATATTAAATAATTTAAAAAGCACTTTTTGAGATCCCTCAGAATGAACAGCATAGCATAGCGAGATAAAAAGATCACTTTCTGAACTGACCAGTGATTTTAGCATTATTCCTTCTGGGGTACTCAGAATAGTATAATCTGAAATGTGTAAGATATGCATCATGGAAACATGAAATCATGAAGTTGAATGTGTATAGGAAGTAGTGAAATTATTTTTTAGGCCATTTTCTCAATTTAAATTTCTTAGAAAAAAAGATGTAATCAAATGTGATTCCATGTTGGGGATTGGGTTGGGGGTTTTTTGTTGGGGTGTTTTTGGCATTGCCAGTACTTTGGTAACCTCTCTGATGAATCATAAAATGTGTGTTTTCCAGCTCACTTTGCAAACCTTTCTGCTCGACAGAAAACTTCTAGCTGCTTTGGAAGTTTGATTTTTGCTCTTGGAGCTCTAGTTTGCATAAAAACATGGAGCCATGTGGAGGTGCAGGAGAGAGAGTCAGCAGAGTTCCTTTGATCATGGTCTTGGAAACTTGTATCTTGATCCAAGAAACAAAAAAGGATGAAGATAAATTGTGTTAAAATCATACCAGTACTACTCTGAAGAGGGCTCACAGTATGAGGAAATTGATTCTGTAAACAGAAGGATGCTTTTTTTCCCTTCTTGCAGTGTGTAATGTAGGAAAGGTTTAGGGTTAGAAGAAAAACAGCAGGATCTCAGTTGGGGGAATGGTGGTAATTTCATTTTAGGAAGATTGATTTGGACTAACTTCTTAGGTTTAAAATGCTGGAAAGCATTTTACATATAATTGCTTTTATTTTGAAACTCTAAAATATTGTGTGGGGGGAAGAGAGAACCATTAGATTGTTTGCAGGAACAGCTATGAGATGCACAGTGTTTTATAAGTTGATGTGAAGAAAAAGTTTCTGTGAGCAGTTTGAAGTTATTTTTCTGTTGACTGGATAACTGTTATAACAATACCTGACATTTAGAAAAACATTTAATGGTGTCCCTGACTAGATGGGAAAGCTGTATACAATGTGAATAGACTAGTACGGTGTTAGAAAGATAACACTGTCCCCATTTTAGTGCAGATTTTAAATGTCAATTTTCTGTTCCTTAAGATTTTCAGAAAAAGCTGATTTGCAGAGGGATCTGGACAGGCTGGA
>NW_010144788.1:0-389 GCF_000699245.1 Pterocles gutturalis
TCCCGGCACTGGAGAAGCAGGCGCACCGAGCACGCGGATCTCGGCACGTTTCTCTAACAAACGCTCCAAACGCTGTTCTTCCTGGTCCCAGAGCTGAGACACTTGAACGCGGTCACGGATTAGTGCTGACGGAAAGTGTCCAGAGGCAAAGTCCACAGCGCATTCGCACGTTCCCCTTGCACTTCATTACCAGCCATTGCAAACACGGGGTTCTACACCTCCCAGTAACCCACAGTGCCCACCCAGTGCCACCCCAGTGCTCCCAGTAACCCACAGAACCGTCCCAGTGCCATCCCAGAGCTCTCAGTAACCACCAAAGCCCTCCCAGTGCCATCCCAGTGCATCCAGTAACCCCCCCCAGCCTCCCTCCAGCGCCCCCCCAGAGCCCC
>NW_010144789.1:0-465 GCF_000699245.1 Pterocles gutturalis
ATAATAGTAATAATAATAATAATAGTAATGTGTGGAAACATACAAATGAGTGATACATGGTGCAGCTGCTCATCACCTGATGACCATGGCTTGTACGGTTCTCAGCTAGTGATCCCGGAACAGATGGAGTCCTGAAACCGCAATCCTGGAAAAGATATAAGAGCTCAAGAGTCTGAGAGCCAACCAAGAGAGCAAAAGAGACCCAAGAGAGCAAAAGAGACAACTCAGAGGGAGAGCAAACTTCTAGGCAAATCCTCGTCTATCTACTGGGCATGACATATATGATATGGAATATACCATTGGCCAATTTGGTTCTCAGTCCTAAATCTAGGGTCAAATCCTAATGGGCTGTGCTCCCTCCTAGCTTCTCCTGCCCTTGCAGACACCAGCACAGCAGAGAAGCAGAAAAGTCCTTGACTCTCCTGGCAACAACTGTATATTAGCAGCCTTCTTCTCGTCACAAAC
>NW_010144790.1:0-12340 GCF_000699245.1 Pterocles gutturalis
GGGAAAGGGAAAGGGAAAGGGAAAGGGAGTTAAATCATTTGCCTCAGAAGAGTTTTACACATTTAACTTCACTGGTGGGGCCTACATGTGCTAATAGAAAGGCTTGGGCCTACTCTTCAGCTCTGAGGCCAACTGGCCTACTTAGAGTCTCTACAGATAAATGTTTTCACCTTCCAAGGAAAGGTGGTGTACCTTGGGAACAGACCCTCAGGTGTACTCTCAAATGCCCTGACATTGTGTAAGCAGCTATTGTTAGTCAAAGCATGTCAAGGACTACTTTGAGCAACTTAAAAATACTGAGAGCTGCAGAATAATGCATAAGCTCATGTTTTCATACTGTTTTCTAATATCATATGATGAAAGAGACATAAAATTAAGAGCATTATTACTCTAAGTTTCCTTTCTTGACAATAGGAGAGATATAAGTCCTTCAGATTTCATATGGTCCAAATCTCACTCTGCATATGTAGACCTTTTCCCATTTAATCAAGGGGTTCAGGGAAAACTAAACTCTAAATACAAATGACTCAGTTAAGTTCGTACATTAGTTGGAAATAAACCAGTCCAAATTTTGCCACTCATGCCACTTGCATGATAGTTTAAAGTTCTAAGATCAAAACCTGTCTTCAGTGTTATTTGTGCATACCTGACAAGGACAGACTAGGCCATCAAATACATTCAACTTACCTTTTGTACATTGATTATTTTTAGATTTTCAGATATTCTGAATAGTTTTAATTATTTTGAGGTTCCATATAGAAAATTTCAACTTATCAGAGAATATTGCCTTTTATTTTAAGTACAAAAAATGTTAGACTGTCAGTCTTTTCAATAATGTAGAGTATCCTGTGTCCTTTACACATGACACTTTTATTAAACTTGGATTTTGTCCAGAAAAGCATACTACTGGAGCTAATATATTTATTTTGGTATCACTGTTCTTAATTTTAAGATAATTGAATTCACCAAAGATATTTATTATGAAGGATACTGTCCTATCCCTCTAGGAGCCCAATGGAAGTGCTATTCTTGATTTCCAGAAGAGTAGGATTGGGTCCAAATTATCTGAATCAATGCCAATAAAATGTTTGGTTTGGTCTGAGCTTTTGGCTACTTCCTTATGCCAAAAATAGAGATAAAGGAAATGTTTCCTCTTGATCATGAATATTAACCCATTTGAATCAAAGTATGTGTTACACTCTGGCCGTTATTTAAGAAACAGAAACTGTACAGATCATGGAATGAGCCATTGTCTAGAAAAAGTGTTCCAAACGGTGGCTTAAATGGTGGCTTAAATGGTGACTGAAGTTACACATGGAGAATTAGTTGATTAGGAAATAGATGTTAAGAAGAGGAATAAATGATAAAAGAAGCAATAGGACATAATCTGCCCTTGTCTGGATATAAAATTTATGTGTCATGTGACAAGACACAGAGAAAGATGAGGAATCTCAAGAAATGCAACAGACGTAGGAAAAAGCTTCTCTTTTTATCTTATTTATCCTATCTTAAACATTCTTTCAGATAAAATTCAGTCACTGGGCTTCATCTCATCCAGTTTGAAACATCTAGAAGCATGAAAATTAAATCTGAGCTAGTCACTATACTCTCATCAGATTCAAACGAGAGAGAATAGTAGATTAACCCAAAGACAAATCCTCTGAGCAGTCTTATACCCTTATGTCCAGGTGCAATTAATCACCTTCAGAGACAACTTATTTAATTCATGGAAAGAAATCTTATAAAAGCTACCCGAGGTTTAGCATCTATCATGCAGGTGCCTAGCTCAGAAATTACTCTCACACAGAGTACAGCCTCCAGCACATTTTTTGTGGGTAAACAAGGAGATCAGGAAAAACAGAGCTCCATTTAGCCAGAATCCATCCACCGTTGACTAGTCGGTGCTGAAGGTCTCATTTGCATCATATTCTTTGAGACACAAGGCAGTGCTCCACAGACATCCTATGGCCAACTTGCAGAGACTCATTAAGCTGTTTAGACAGCTCTCCACCTAGCTTTAAAAGGGATGGGCTTTTTTTTCCCCCTGTTCAGCAGCTGCCAATGCTCCATTGTTCTGCCAGATTACCCTTTTCTGTCATCTGCTCATCTTTTCCACTATCTGCATTACAAGTGATTCCAGCTCTCACTCTGTGAGAGCTCCTCTGCTTAGATTTGAGGTGGGTGGCTCACTAACTGTATGTCATTCCTCCCTGTGCAGAAGGCAGCTCCAAGGTCCACCATAACCCTGTATTCAAGGCTTCCCAGGAACTTGCAGGATATGTCTGCGTCAGTAAATAGGATTAGCCAGGGAGCTGAGGATCAGTGGCATGGCACAACTTACTTGCACACATCTAAACCCTCTTCCCCCTAGGCCCCCTTACCCTATACACATCAAAACAAGGTGGCTGTGTCCAGATTTCTTACTGGAACAGTGTCTATCATGGATTATCCCCATAACAGACCCAGGCATTATCTAGGCGAGCGCCAGCTAGCACAGACATAACCACACTGCTGCGTGGGGGTTCTCTGAAGAGTGGTGAGTTTAACCCATCTGTCAGTTAATAAGAAATACATGGAATTACTCTTTCCTGTTTGCCAAATCTTGCTCTTGCACAATAATTTTTAGATCCATAACTGTTCATGGTGCTTAACAGAATGGTATGCTCTTAAAGCAAATCACCTGCCAAGAGGGAGGCAATAAGTGGGACATGAAGCCCTCAGAAATTATGGTTTACTTACATTCTTAAGAATACATTCATCACTCATCCGCTGATATGTGGTAGGAACCACTGATTAGATGTTTACAGCTAACACTAAAAAGTTAGAGAAGGAATCAGTTTCTCTAGCTGCCCCCTTCCTTTTTATTCCAGATGCAATAAATCTATATACCACTTTCATGTTTCACCTGTTGAGGCTGCTGGGGTTTAAAATGCTAAAAGGGACAAAAAGGTTGCAACTGCAGAAGGAATTATGAGAAAGGGAGTGGACTGTATGTTTTTTTGACAGTGACAGCAAGTACAGAGATAAGTCAGCAGGCTCCTTGCTGCTCTGAAGTATAACAGTGTTAACCCAACTGCCTTATACCATCAATAAGCAGCAGTAAATCTGTCCCTCTGCACTTATCAGTCCACAAAAGGGGTATAAATTTAGTAGGAATTAATTTTAACGTTGTTACATTTGTACTGACAAGATACTTTTTGAATATTGGATATTACTACAAAAACTATCATACAGCAGAGAAAGTTGCAGATGCATTCTCAAATGCTATGACATCTTACCTTTTTTGCCCTAATTCTCATGGCTTTTTGCTCTTTACATCTGCACTTCTGGCATAACACAACTATGAAAGAAATGTGCATTTCAGTCAAGTGATTCAAAGGAAGGGTTGCGTCAATCTACATGCACAGGAATCATGTCTGAGGGATATAACTCGTATTTAACCAGGAAATTCCCATTAAAATAAAGTGTCTTGTTTGCAAGGGTCTGTGTCTAAAATAAAAGAAGGAGTGATCCTCGTTCACGTCATTAGAGTAGGCAGGCAAGGCATCTATAGTGAGGACATGGGCTAATGGGTTATCATTCTCTCCTATTTAATCTAAAAATACATTGTACTTTATTTTTAACATAGTAGGAGCAAGTTCATTCTGCTGACAACGGACAGAAATAGGGGAAATGGCTCAGATAAAATGAAACTCTCTTTGACATTTCACCCAAATTAGAATGACCCTTTTGGAAACTGCAATATTTGCACTTGCTTTTCTTCATTGTCATTTAATTTTCTTCCTCTAATGCTAACCAGAAATATAAGTGGTGAGGAACCAAGTGAAAAATAGATATTGCACAATTTCAGTCCTGACTAGAAACAAACAAACAAAAATGTAGAAATGGCCACAGACTGAGTTTTCAGTGGGTTAAAGCTGCTTCCAAAAAGTATCCAGAGCTGCATTTGCTAACCCAGATTGAATACATATTCCAGCTAACATGAGGTAATACAATGCTGTGAACTTCTGTTCAGTTACTTTGCACATTTTACATGGTCCCATTCTAAAAGACAATTGCACATGAATATCAAACACACCAGAGAAGAGAGACACTGGGCACAGGGGTAAATTCACGAACCATTTGATCTGCTGTGCAGATGAACACAGGAAGACAAAGGTGTGCTAGAGACGGGTTTGTAGGCCACCAAGAGACTGGCATGGTGGAGAGTGAGAAATGAGCAATACAAACCAGGAATGGTGAGAATGATGCAAGGCAGAAGAATCTTGAAAACCACAACATCTAATTGTCATTTTTCAAGATGCTGCATATTTACGAATTTTAAGGACATTCTCAGTATCTGCATATAAAAAACCCTGGAGAATTTATTCCTTGCTTACAAAGAGTCTTTAACAAGATAGACTCATGCAGACTGTAGCTAAGTTTGGAACAATCTTTCTAAGAATTTCTCACCTGTTTTTAGAGTCTTTCTGGAACCTAAAGCTGAAACTTTAGCACAGAATTAGACACTATATTCTGCCTGCTTACTACATAATCACAGCCCATACTCAATTATGGTAAAAGGACTATAAATATGTCCATAAGAAGACACTGGCCTTATGGAGGACTCGGAGAAGGTACAAGTCTCTGCAAACAGAAAAGGAGTAAGATCAAGTTTCCAGAGGTAATAAATGAAACTGTAGAAGGAAGGTCAGCAAGTTTAATCTGTGAAGGGCAGATGAGAGGATAGCAGCAAAGCTGGAATATCAGTTTTGTCATAACAGATATCTGGGTCATGCTGATAGCCTGCAAATCTGTGAATACAGAGGTCTCTCTGGGCCTTATAATGTGTTCATGTGATATTCAGAAGCTTTGAAGCAGGAAAGTTGGGGAAGAAACCAGAGGGTTGCTCTGAGAAGAAACAGTATTCTGTAGCTTCCAGTAAAGTTCAAGCTCTTCTGTGGAACTATTTCAATAGATGAGGTCAAGGCTACAGAAAGTACATGAGATATTACAGGAAGAGATATGCCAGAAGCAGGATTTCAGTGCCTGGATGAAAAAGCCAAAAATATCAGGGAAAATTGAAAAAAGTAGCTTTAGAGAACATTTAACAAAGGAAAGGAGATAGACCACAGCCTAGAAGACTACACTGAACCCCATGCAAACTAGGGAAAAAGGGAGTTTACACTGAGACAGTGCCATAACAGGGAAGCTTACTTGGAAAGAAACGAATGCCAGTAGCAGAAAGTTTCCAGCTTAAAACAAAGTGGTGGGAGGAGTAGTAAGGAGTTCATTTCTGACCAATGTTAGGGAGAATATGATTATGATGGCCTGGAAGTTTAAGAGAAAGAGATATAGGCACCCAAACCTGAGAAAGAAGGAAGGGTCATGAAGGGGAGGTCACAGAAAAAATGATACCTAAAGGTCAAGGATGGGGAGAGAGCTAAAAACAAGTTAGGGAGAACCCTTCCCTGGAGAAATCAAAATGTATTTTCAAGCAGGAAGTAGCTTTGAAGAGTTCCTCTTGAAACAAGAATACTCAATTTCCTGGAGATAAAAAATAGGTTGCTGTTAGGAGCAAAGAGATCCACTTCAGAGAATGGTGAACAAACACATTACCAGGCTACTAGAGCTTCTAGTAAGCAGAGTCTTACTGTAAGTATGTAGACTCAGAAACAACCAAGGTGATATTCTGTTAATGGCTGCAAGTGGAGTGGCTGTCATGGAGCACAGGTCTATGCAAGCTGGGTAGAAGTGTTCTGTACAAGAGATATGGAGCTACGGGAGAGATTCCAGCAAAGGGCCATAAAGATGATCAATGGATTGGAGTGTCTCTTATACAAGGAGACACTGAGAGAGCTGAGACTGTTTAGCTTAGAGAGAGAAAGCTCAGAAGCGATCTTATTAATGTATATAAATACCTGAAGGGAGGGTGCAAAGAAGATGGACCTCTTTCCTGTGGTCCCCAGTGACAGGACCAGAGACAATGGGCACAAAGTGAAACACAGGAAGTGCTGTCTGAACATCAAGAAACATGTTTTTTTACTGTGAGGGTGACTGAGCACTGGCACAGTTTGCCCAGGGAGGTTGTGGTGTCTCCATCCTTGGCGATACTCAAAAGCCGTCTGGACACAGTTCTGGGCAACTAGCTGTAGGTGGCCCTGCTTGAGCAGGGGGGTTGGACCAGAAGACCTCCAAAGGTCCCTTCCAACCTCAACCATTATGTGATTCTGTGAAGAGTGGTGATGATAGCACCTAGGTCTACCAAACCCACTCAGCTGAAGGACCAGAGACATCAGAAGTTGTCACACAAAATCACAACATTTAGAAACCAAAATGGATTAAAAAACAAAAACAAACAAACAAAAAAATACCCAACCATACAAACTTACAATGCACTTGGGAGACAAAAGGACAGCAAACTGTAGAGAGACCAGGATGTAGCAACAGAGTGGTCTGCCTTTTATGAAGGACTTGCAGGTTGCAAGTCAATACCAGTATGGGCCATGTTAAAGGATTAATTTAATAGTGGCAGTGAGCACTGAGCAAAAGAATCCACTTTGGCCTTTAAGCCCCAATCCCTCAGTGTGTTAAAGTGATGTAAAACATGTCTGGAATGGAAGAAAATATTTTGAAGCCATTATCATGTTGTTAATGTCAGTAACAAACTCAGATTTTGAGGCTTCTTCCAGAGGATACCTTCTATAAACAAAACAGCATCTGAAGACAGAATTCCAGTTTTCCCTTGGTTAACAGCATATGCTCTTCTAGCACTAAACACAAGTGTGTGTAAAACTGACATTCACAGTTTGAGCCTTTACAAGGGAGAAGTTCTGTTACTCCATGACCACAATTGGTGGAGACCAGATTTTGTTGTAAAATACGCAAGATAGAAATAACGTATGCCTATTTTCAATATCTTACGGACTGTATTTGATGAAGTTCTGGGAAGACATGCATCTATAGTAACTACAGAATGTCTATGTAGAACACAAATCCTTCAGCAGTACCTTGAAAAATGCAGTTAAAGCAGCCATCTTAGCAAGCAGCTTTCCACGTTGGAAAAACGTGGCTTCAGTTCTTTAGATCTGGTCCTCCCAAATACTTCCTACCAAACATGTGGTGTCCAACAGGACTAGTAGTGTTAGGAGCTTCGTAAAAGGTACCAACCAGCTTCAGTCTTTGCTGACCTGCAGAAGAAAGTGATCTGACCTTCTCTGCATTGAGAGCTGATGAGCTATGCAGCTATTTCCATCATCAACATCCAAAACTGAGAAAATGGTCAAGCACTGATTTTCATCCACAATCCAACATTTGTCTGAAATAAAAATGAAGAGCTTCTTGAAAGGTCTGATCAGGGAGGACCTATTACAGACCTGCACATAAAAGATCTTTTTATGTCTTGTAAGAGAAAAACTTAGAGCCCAAGGACATGATGTAAATCTGTAGAAAGCCTTTTCTAAGTCCCTATGAGCATTTGAATAGCTTCCAGTCATCCACATAAACAGTACGCCCACCTCTTGGTGTATATGGCATCTAAATACTATCTCTTGCTTATTTCCCTGCGTAAATAATTGCTGCACTCCGTCAGCGCAGTTTGGTGAAAGTCATAGAATCCTAGAATCATTTAATTTGGAAAAGACTCTTAAGGTCATTGACTCCCTTCAAGGGAACAACATTTGTCATTGTCTCTCTCACCAATCTGAGCAGAGGATCCCAGGGATTATTGTAGTTGTTAGGAAGTCCAGCCACACTACTGCATAGAAGAAGCCCCAGTGCCTGTTGGCAGGAACCAGCTTTCATCACCACTACTTCAGGATGACCCCATGGTGACAGATTTGGTTTGGAGCTAGTTGGAACAATCCTGAACAGAGCCAAGCATGAAGCAAACAAGCAGCCTGTGGACAGACAGGTGTCTAGCACCTGAGATCTCTCCCCAACCCTCTTTTATTTCACAGCATTACTTTTTTCTTCTAGTGATTTTATCCTGAATGGTTTTATTGGTGTATGGCTTATCAGCACAATTTAAAGTCAGTACGTGGTGGTGGTTTTATTCTATCCAGATGAACGCTGTGTTTGTACTATGTGGCCACACTGGCAGAAAAGCATGGATGAGTGAATCACTGCACCTCTTGCTCAGGTCAGACATTTTGTCTAGAAATGAATTTAATCCAGACTTGAAAGGCTTGCCTGGAGTGATTTCTGTGTAATAACATAAACAATGTATGGTCAGTTATCGCCTCCTTTGTACACATACATTTCCCAGCAGCTGTAATTTTTTTTTTTTTTTTTTTTTTACAACTGATCTTATCTAAGCTTCTTGGGGGATTCTGATCCAAACTCCCACTACAACTGGAATTTAAAAGTAAACTTGGTCACCTTTATTCTACTGAAGTAGTTCAGAAAAAAAGGTGTCCATCATTTCAGTAAAATTCAGAAATGCTGCTCAGTCAAGCCTCCAGCTACATTCCAAAACCCATTTCAGTAGCTCTTCCCTTAAAAGACAGTGATTCAGTGTATTATATACCTCAAGTTAATTACACACTGCTACATTAATTTCAGAACTTTAATTTACCTTGTGATTTCCTTTGCTGATGCTGAATAGGAAGGATGACAGGAACAAGTTTTACGAAGTGGCATATTATTTTTCAGTCTTAGACTTAGATGGGAAAACTAAATGTCATTTAGCAACCAGTCTGACCTAAAGGCTTGAACTTTATTCCATATAAAAATCCTTGAACTCATATAAATAAGGACTATAAGAGACAGACAAATGTTTTCTTCTTAGTACAAATTTGATTCTCTTTCACAGTTTTCCATCTTACTGTTTTAAGACAAAATTTGGAAACATTTACAATGTAAAATCTTAAATTAAAATGTATATCTGCATGCAAACTTCACGTTTAATTTCTGATATCTACTGTTATTGGTTTATTATAACTTTTTATGATAAAATAAGTATTGCTCCACTGTTTCAAGAATTAGGTGTAATGTCAATACACTGCAATTGACAGCCAACACTGTAGTTTATAGAAGTTGCTTAGCTTTGCAGAAGGAGAGACAAAGCATAGTTATGCATCACACTAAAAAATAAATTCATATTTTTGCATAAATTTAGACTAAAGGAAAAAATTTACACAAATAATGTCATTCTTCTGTATCGTCTGTCCAATATATAAATATGTGCAGTTACAAAATGACAATATCCTAATCTCTCAATTTCTCAAAGTACATTTATTCTTTTAAAATTGCCTTTGGTAATGTTTCTGTGGTAACTTCTAAAATACAGAAAACTATTTGCTGACTTTAATTCACCTCATGCATCTAATGTGTGCCTCACACTGAGATGGCTACTTGTTCTATTCATCCTGAACTCGCCCCAGTTAGTAGGCAAATTTCCACCAGATTCAATAAAAATAGAAGGAGGCCTGATGGGACAGATTTCCAAGGCTACTTAGTTATTGAATGACATAAACATAAAATTAATGAGATTTACAAAAGCACTTGCAATCTCATGGTAAAATTCCCACTGATTCAATAAATATAACGTGAACTAAAATATACATTCCTGCATTGTGTCTCATGAGCTTGTTAATTAAAGGATTTTCTGGTCCCATAATAGTGACCACTTCTCATGATTTATACTACACATAACAGAATATTTTTTAAAGTCTTTCTGTTGTTGAAAATCATTCTGGTCATGATTACATGTCATCTAGTCTATTTACTTTATGTATGACACTCCAAATGAATAAAAAAAAGTCAGAGCACTATCAGTCATTGATGAAAACATTATATCTGACATAATAAGTCATTGGCTATTGTTCATATAATTGTTAATTGCCGATGGGATGAAATGCAGTGGAAGTGCAGAATATAATAAAATGAGTGTCAGACAGTCTGGAGGATCTTTTAAATGGTGGTCCAACTGTTCCTGTTTCATAAAAAAGTGGACTTTTTATAGGAAGTAATTAAAGTATTTCTGCTTTCTAGGAAAAAAAAAAAAAGCTGGATACACTAGCAGCAGTATGCATAATGCTATACAATGAATTCTGTGCAGTTCAGTAAGGAATTTATTCCATAGCTTAATCAGTAGAGGCCACTTAAGGGGCACCAGTCTATTATATTTACAGATGGTTTTCTCTTGTTGCAACCTAGATTAACCTTGTTGGTTGCTTCTTTGTTTAAACTACAGTTAATTTGCCAAAATATCCACTATGCTCTCAGTGTTTAATATGTATTATCTTAATCTTCACATAAATTTCTGTGAAACTGTGTTTTCCTTTACTTTTTCACTAATGAAAGGAGACTTGCACCACAGCATACACTCTTTTTAGCTTTTTAGTTTCTCAAATATTCTAATCTCTGAAAAGCCAGAGTAGAAACAAAAAGGAAGGTAAACTTAGCTAGTTTTATTTCCTTGACTATCTCACAATTTCTGATGAACTGTCAATTTTCTCATTATTGATTGTTTGTCATAACCACCGGTAATTATGAAAAAAGCTGGTCCAGACGAACTGCTGGCAGCCAGAAACAGTTTAGATGCTTTGTCACATACACGCGTCTCGCGCAATATTACAGAGTAATTTTGCTTTGGGTATCAGCAGCTGCCGGGATTTCTGTATATACTAATGCTATTACTAAAATTTTCTGAAACTAAACTGCTATTACTAAAACTTATGAAGCTGAAGTAAGTGGCAGCAACGGTGTTGCTACCAAACGGTAGCAAACAGATCTTATCAAGTTGCGCTTGCAAAAATGTTAGCAAATATATCTCAGTGTAGTCACAATCTATTTCTTGATGGTCAAGACCAGCCGCAGAAGCCTTCAAGACTTCAGCAAGTAACCTTGCAAGTAAAACGCATTTCAAGATAAAAGCTAATGTCATGTTAATTGTCGAGAGTTTCTACTAAAAATCAATACCCTGTTTAGCAAAACACTGTTCACTTATGGATCACTGAACTGGAAATTGAGAAAATGCAGAGGTGAAAGCTGAAAAGATTTTAAGTCTCCAGGATTCAGAATACTATGGGGTTAATTCAGTGTTCACACTTTTCTCATTGGGAGAGGAATCAGCCCCAGTGCTGCAAAACGAATCCTGCTGCAAAACACAACCTGAAAAAGCCTCAATCTGAAAAGATCAGCCTTCCAGCTAGAGCACAATCAATGTCCAGCTACCCTCACACAGTTTACAAGTGACTCTGATGCCTTTATTTGACAAATGCTGCAATATTAAATAGGGAAGAAAATTAGTGTGCTAGCTAAATCAGTTAAGTGGATCAAGAATTATTAAATGGGAAATGTTGGATACGGCAGATTTTTAAACAAAGACGGAGATGTGAAAAGGAAGCTAAATAAGGATGGGGAAATTGTGTCTGCTACAGTGGCTCAAGATGTTATCAGAAGATGCTGGAAAGATGAGATAGATCACACCAGCGATTTTAGGGAGAGGTTTGAAAGAAATATTTGGTTTTCAGTGCTTTTCCCTCAGTAATGTATGTGAGTGGGTCACTTCTGTAATGAAGTGTTCATGCATTCATGTTCTGCACAGGATTTAGCTTCCAGCATGATATTAAAAAAAAAAAAGGGAGGTGTATGCAGAGATATGCTGGAAAACAGCTTGAAATTATACTCTTTTTAGTTAGACATATGATTGTTTACAACCTTCAGAGGCTGTTCTTAGTTTCCACAAAATCCTGTACAAACCTCTCTGCTCCTTTCCTTACGCTTCATTGAAGGGCGCAACGACTGGAACGAGCTTGCTGAGATCAGACGCATTGCTAAGGCTGCCCAAAGCGACACCCACATAATCAAGCTCGATCCCTGAAACTTCATAACGGTCAAAATACTTTTTCTGACTTAAGAAGAGCATACAATGTACCCCAGTTTGTGAAGCGCTTTAAAACGTGGCACTGACAAGCAGCTTCTCCATCATTTTTTGCCACACTGGATGTGTAAGGGGGCTCTCTGCAGAAGAGAATCAAATGCGGTAAGAGAACCCCCTACTCAGCTACTGTGAATGGGTCTCTTAGAGGACAGCGGGGAAAAGCCCTCTTCCCTCTTCCTCCCCGCAGGCATCCTCTAACAACGCCAACACCTCTTGTAACAATGCTTCTGATCTGAAACAAACAAACAAAAAAGTTCCAAAATCCGCAAAATTACTTCTTTAGGCTGTCACAGTCAACCTGGTACAAGAGGAGGCGGGCGGACTGCAAAAGGGGCAGGTCGCAGGGCAGACCGCCCGGTAGGTACCGAGGTGCCGAGCACTTCGCGGCCGGGGGGGAACCTTGTAAGCGGCTGAAGGGAGGCACCGAAGGCAGGGGGACAGAGGGGCCGGGCTGGGCCGGGCTGGGCCGGGCTG
>NW_010144791.1:0-495 GCF_000699245.1 Pterocles gutturalis
CAGGGGAATCTCTGCTCTGGCACCTGCACTGTGTCCTCCTTCTCCTTCTCCATTGACCTTGACGTGAACCAAGTTTTTTCTCTCACTTATTCTCAATCCTCCCTCCGGCTCCTGTTGCCCAGAAGGATTTTCCCCTTCTTAAATTTCTTATCGCAGAGGCACTACCACCATCACTGTTGGCATAGCTATATCCAAAAAGTGTTTTCTCTTGCAGCAAAAGTACAGCATCACATGCTTCTGGGAGACACGACCATCAGGGTGTTTGAGGATCAACTGCCCCTTCCTTCATCACAAACCTCGTACAATAAATGGACTTTTTTTGCCACCGAGTAACAGTGAGTAAAAATATTTTCTCAACAGTTACAACTTGATCCCAGTGAGTAGTTTCATTCTACACTTGGGTGAAATCGTTCCTCTAGACATCACTCTAGTCCAGTGACAAAGTCGCAGTGGTCGGGCAAGCGGCGTTTTCCTTAGCATGTAGTCTTTGGGCTA
>NW_010144792.1:0-6207 GCF_000699245.1 Pterocles gutturalis
TCAGCGGGCTCCCGGGTGGGGATAACGGGGGAAGCGGCGCCTTCCTTTTGCGGGATGTGGTAACTTCAGAGATGGGTTTTTAAAATGATTCATTGCATTTACGATGTCTTCAGTCACTTCCCAGACGGGCTGGAGGGGAACGGCTGGCAGAGGATTGCCAGGCCGACGGGCTGTGGGCACTCGTTCCAAAGTCAGCTGAGGCCCTGCCAGACAGGCCCGGTGGCTGCAGCCCACTCCCCAGGGACTTGCACCGGACCCCAGCCCACTTCGTAGCTGACCAGAGATGAGCAGATACATATATTTTTTTTGTTTCTCGTGGCTTTTTGGGCTTTTCTTGGGAAGGCTGGGAATGTGAGGTTGGTAGCTGGGCCATCTCTTTGGCAATACCTTCCTCACCAGCGTCTTCTCGCCCAGTGTTGTGCCAAACACAAAAAGGCAGTCATCAAATCACTGTAAACAAGCAAAACAAAACTGTATCCACAAGTATGTGGGAGTGCAAATAAACAAATGCAGACAAGGTGAAAATAAGAACGGACTCTTCCAAGCTAAGGTATGGTTTTGGTTGCTTCTAACTGAAAACCATTGGGACAGCACTGCACAAGCCAGCTGCTCATTTGCTTTGCTCAGAAAGTTAGTAGGTCACTGTTGTTCTTCAAGATGTTTGAGTGGCATGTCAATTAAAAAAAATTCAAAAATAAAAAAAATTATGGAGGTCTCTTTCGAACATGATGGGAAGCTTTTCCCCACCTTTCTTGCTTATATTCCCTTCTTAATGTATTTTGCCATCTCAGTTTGCAGATGCCTGGAGATTTTCCAGTGGAGCTATATGTCCCCATGTGGTAAATTAAAGCCCTGTGAGAAGAGGCTTACTTTTTCAGTTACCTTTGTCATTATGTTATGCATGATCCACAGATGACACAATCCATGGATCACAGTTTAAAATGCAACAGATAGGCTAGTCCACTTTGTTTTCCAATTCAGTGGTACCTTCAGCAATTAATCACCTCCCCTGATTGCACAGTATAAATATTATGTGCCTATACAATTATGCCTATGAAGGTAGGTAAGTAAGATAAAACCCTGAGACTTTAACTGTAAGTGGGTGACATACTAATATGGACAAACTGAAAACATACACTTCACATACATAAGGTCTTTTTTGGGGTAAATTAACACAGATTATCCAGAGCTCAAAAGTCAGAAAAGCAACATTTCCACAGTTATTCAGAAGCTGCTGTAATGTGCAAGCACATCAGCTGCATTGGCACCGTTTATCCATCAGGACCATTAAACACAAAACTATTTTCTGTGCCTTCAGAAGTCCCTGAACGGAATGTGTCTGTACACACTGGCGTAATAGCACTTGTATGCTTTCCCTGCTCTTACACTGTTTCCTAAGTACATGCTGCTGGTTACCTGAGAAATAAAATACTAGGTTCAATAGAGGTTTTGTCTAACACAATATGGCTGTTCTTCTATAAAGAACTCTTTTACAGCCAGTACTGTACAGGTACATGAATCAGTCATGTCGGATCAGCTACGTAATTTAGCTTTCTGAAATGAAACGCTTCTTTCTTTAAACGGCTGCTCTGAACAATAAGAACATTCTCCACAATCACTTTATAAAGTGTCCAGTGCTCATACATAAGTTAGCTGACTGCTCAGTTTCTGAAAAGTGGATTCTAGTAGGCAGTTACTAGAAACACTGGCTAATAAGTACACTTTTGTACACTAAGGGTGCTGATGAACAGGGCAATATCTTTTCTTCCATTTATAACCTGAGGATGACTTTCACTTGTTATCACCTACTTACTTATTGTGAGAAACTGGATAATCATTCACTTCACCCACATCATTAGAGACTTTATGCTCCTCTGTCACACTCCTCCCCTCTCAACTCTTTTCAAAGCTGTTGAAATGCCTCAAGCAAAAGCTATTGCATACTGTAACCAGCCTTATCACTCTTTTGCATACCTTTCAAGTTCTACTAGATCCTAGATGGAGGGAAGATGCAGGGGAATTAGTCTTCACTCAGTGTTGAAGGTGTGGGTGCACTATGGATTAAATCATGGTGTGATTATTGCTTTCTATTTTCTTATCCATTTCCTCCCTGAAAAACTATTACTTTGCTTCACATGTTACTCTGACATTCTTTGCAATGCTCCCAGAGCCCTTTCCCTAATTCTGAGACAATCGTTTTGGGTTTAAAAAGCAAGAGATTGTCAGCCTGACAGATTTTGAAACAAATTCCTATCTAAAACCAGGTTCAGTGGTCACGTTTTGCCCAACTGTAATTTTCAGGGATTGGGAAGGCAGCTGAGGAAAATAACATTAGTGGAACTATCCTTCAACTACAGGAAGTTAAAGGGGCAACAGTGAAGCTTTTTAAAAATTGGTTTTGTTTGGCTTTGAGCTATGGAATTAACACATTATAGATTTCAAGTCTAGTACAGAAAAATATTTCAGAAATTAAATGAGCACTATGACATACAGACATTTTAGAAAATATAGGGAACCTACTTCATATTCAGATAAGTGAGAAATGCCACAGTGAGTGCTAAGAGCATATCCTGCATTCAAAAGTAACCAAAAGAAAAGGCAAAAAAAAGGCCACCTCTGTAATACTGAGCTAATTTCATAGGATTCTCTGTGGGTGAGGTTTCACACTTAGCTAGGTGATGTCCAAAAAAAAAAAAAAAAAAAAAAGTCACAGAAGTCAAAACCTCCTGTTTTAATTGAGCACTGTTTTTCTAGGTTTTCTAGTATAAAATGAAATTAAATATAAAGGGCTACAAAAGCAGCAATAAGCTTTTTCCTTAGGGCTGGCTGAGGGAAAGATCTCCTGGACAGGTTTCTTTTCTACATGAACTTTGTTGGTACAGATGCATTTTAGAAAGTGATTTTTTTTTTATCATGCCCCTTTGTGTTGCTGTGGTATCACATGCATCAGCCCTTTGTCACCTAACAACACGATGCTCAGTTTCATGCATCAAAAGCCAGGTATAGGCGTTAAAACCAGAGGTGAACCGTGACAAAAGTGAATTTTTAAAATAGGAATCTTATGTATAATACACAAAGATACAACAGTTTAGTGTAGGAAAAAATATATTAACAAATGCAGTGAATGCATTTCAAACCAATTTAGCCAAATTGATGAAACAAAATCATCAAAGTGCAGTAATTAATATACACCAAAATGTAATACAACTGACAAAAGGGTTCAGAAATGTGTCTAAAAGAGCTGAACAGGATATTTTTTCCCTGCTTTTATAGCTGAAATGTCATTTTCCTTATACTTTAACCGACAGAGCGCTGCATAGGCCAGTAGCCTCGTTACTACTCAATGCCTCAGAGTCCTGAATATAAATCATCTCCCTGGTTTAGATCAGAATTTTACATCATGGACACAGCAGCTCGCACTGCATGTAGTGTCACGTCTACCATGCAGCGTAAGCATGTACCGCTGAGGCACACCATGTACCACCCGGTGGAAATCAGATCTGTACACCCTTATCTTCTTTTGGGGAGCTGTTCGACTTAAATATTACATGAACCAGAGACACCCAAATCTGTAGCTGTGGGAGAATGACATTTCAGTTTGAACCAAACCTGGCAAAGCGAAGGTGATTTAATGTCTGGTTCCCTGGATACCAGCTGGCTCCCTCAGAAGGAGGCAGGTTTGGGGCTCTCTGAAGTAACCAGGGCAATGCAGTGAAACCTTGTCCAAGCCGGTACACTCCTGTAAATACTTCATGATCAATGTTAATGAATTTACATGTTCTCTGACAAAATGGTTTTATCAAAATTTCTATGTGTGTATTTTCTGTGCAGCTGAAGACCCTAATTGAGAAATTATATAGAGAAAAAGGCAAGTTAAAATCCAAAAGCACCCATGCCGGGATTCTGCACATAGCAGAGACGCGAGGGTGAATGTAATTGCAGCTGGTAACTAAGTATGATATCCGGATCATAAAAGTTAATACAAAAGTATCAGTAGTTTTTCCTTTCAGAGCATTTTTCTACAATTTACAGACCAAAAATTAATGCAGAGAAATGCAGCACCCTTTACTCCTCTCACAGCCACTTGCAGCACTATATGAACTGCTGAGAAATACACAAGCCAAAACTGACCATCACAAGATGTGCAAGTGTGTTCTGGCTTTCACAAAAGTTTCACAAGGGACAGAGGGTATTTTTCTTCTTGCTGAGAGGCACTTACTTCAGAATAGCCAAAAAACCTGATGCTTAATAATCCCATCAGCTGATATCCAAGAGACACAGTGCACAGAGGTAGAAACTCCCATCTCCTTGAGGCCTGTAAAGCACACAGTAATGAAAGGACAGGGAAGCAAAGGACAAGTTTCCTTATTTTATGGTAGCTTACAGCGATACAAGTATAAGGAATAAGGCTGAACACTCAGAGATTCAGTGGCCACATGTTACAGGGTGCATCACAGTACGCTAAAAGTTCTGCACCTCTCTGCCTCCACGCTATTTACCATCTAAAACAAGACAAAAAGCAACAGAATTTGAAAAGAAAAATGAAGATTAGGTCTGGTACAGAATCATTATTTCTTTGTTTTCTTCTCCCTCCATCATTTATCTTTACCTGCAGCCCAGCCCCTACCTGCCTGCAAGGCTGTCCTGACTTTCCATCAGGGCACAGATCTGTGAGCCCCGATGAGATATTCATCACCACCTTACCTGGAGTCTTCCCTCCAGGACACGGAGGTTTAAATTAGTTCTTTGGTTTGTTATACCCTGCTGCTTCCATCCCGTGTTCTCCTCCAGTCCCTGCTTATTCCTGTATTAGAACACACTCTCCCACCCACTGCTTTCATATCCACTCAATTAAAACCTTGCTAACTTTTATTTCTGTTAGCTGGCTATGAGCCTTGCTGCCTCATTTCCCCAATATCACTACAGACCTCAGTTCTCGTTTGCTAGTTTTGCTTCCCTGCTGTGTCTCTGATTTTTCCATGTCAGAAACCTCGCATTACTCTTTATTAGGAAGATTATTTTTCCAAGTCCCAAATGGTACAAAGCTGCCTCACTCTGTTTACTATTCAGTGAGGATTCTATTATTATTAATTACTTTTTTTTTTCCCAACTTCTCCCTTTAAATCCATCCTGCCAGCCCTTACACATCTGTATTGTAAATTATGTTTTAGCCCAAACTCCCCAAGTAACCACTCACAAATATATTCTTTTTCATGGATGAAGGAGATCACTCGCTTGTGGGCCACTTCCTCCTGCAGTACAGGCAGGTTCTCTTAGAAGCAAAGATACTGTGAGGAATAAATACACAGGCACAGAGGGGAGCATGCACAAACAGTGAGCAAAGAGCTACATAGCAGCAATCTCTCTGCAGCTGACTATGGCAGGCTACGGTTTATCTGTGTTTGTTGTACATCAAGGTTATAGCATGTGCATTTGCAAATAAAATCCTCGTGGAGGGATTGGAAAACACACTTCAGATGAGGTCCTGGTTTATAACACCACTTGGACACATGCTCAATATTTGAGTGCGTGCTTCGACTCTGTGTAACACACTGGAATTACTTGCACCTTTTCTTTCATTCGTCTCACTGTTCTTAATAAAGTGAGTCAGCTCTGGAGGCAGACGAGCGCTCAGACAATGCTGCCTGCTTACCTAAGGGAGCCCTCAATTGCCACTTTCAGCAAGTTCGTGCCAAAGCATGTTTGGGATCAATAGACTGAACACTTCTGCTCCCGAGTACCCAAAGGGGATCAGAGCATGCCAACTCCATCCCCATTGCAGGTTGTTCAATACAGTTCAGCACCCTTGGCAAATGACACTTCAAAGATGTGATGCTGCTGCTGTCATCTGCTTTTATACTGCAAGGCGAGGGAAGGTATCAGCAGGATACCTAATCTGTACTCTCTTGTCCAGCATGACTCAAAGCTCTGCAGCTCTGATAAAGAACTTATAACCAGGTATTTGACATGTCCTCCTGGGAGTTGGAAAATGTGGTTTCAAGTCCAGTGGCTAAGTCATGATGATACTTAGTGCTGGTGTGTTCCTCTTCCCATGAGGATTTGTCCCTTTCTTAATTTGATTTGCAAGGGATAGAAGCATGCTATTCAGTGCACCAAGCTGCTGGTTATATTTGCTGGGCAGGTTAGTAAATGCCTTGAACAGAAGATGTTAGTGCAGCACATCTGAGCCCCACTGAACAAGACTTC
>NW_010144792.1:6238-9684 GCF_000699245.1 Pterocles gutturalis
TATAGTGAGTGGGGCATCACTTCTGCAGTTGCCGTATTTTCAATCTGCTGACAGAGGGAACTAGAATTCAATAACCTCCCATTAGAGGGTAAATATGACTCAAAGGAAATGTATACCGTAAATGAAAATTCAAAATATAACTCAGTCTTCTGCATTCAGGATGGTCATCCTCCCTTTTGACTGGAACCTCCTTTGCCCCAGCTGTTTTCCTTCTGCTGGAATAAGAAGACAAAGTCAATTTTGAAGAATTCTGGCTAAGTAGTGTTTGCTCTACTTCTTTCATAGCCAACACAGGAGACATCTGACTCCTATTAGCAAGGCACTAGTTTTCAAGCGAAGATCCACTCCTCCCTGGGCATCATAGAATGGTTTTGATTGAGGGGACCTTAGAGATCGTCTAGTTCCAACCCCCCTGCCATGGGCAGGGACACCCTCCACTAGACCAGGTCGCTCAAAGCCTCATCCAGCCTGGCCTTGACCCCCTCCAGGGATGGGGCATCCACAGCTTCTCTGGGCAACCTCTTCCAGTGCCTCACCACCATCACAGATATAAGAAAGAAAAAATTTTTTCCTAATATCTAATCTAAATCTACCCCCCTTTTTAGCTTAAAGCTATTACTTCTCTTCCTACCACTCCACCCCCTGATGCAGAGTCCCTCCCCATCTCTCCTGTAGCCCCCTTTCAGCACTGGAAGCTGCTCTAAGGTCTCCCCGGAGCCTTCTCTTCTCCAGGCTGAACACCCCCAACTCTCTCAGCCTGTCCTCATAGGGGAGGGGCTCCAGCCTCTGACCATCTTTGTGGCCCTCCCCTGGACCAGCTCCAACAGGTCCAGGTCCCTATGTTGGGGGCCCCCAGAACTGGATGCAGTACTCCAGGTGGGGTCTCACGAGAGCAGAGCAGAGGGGGAGAATCACCTCCTTCAACCTGCTGATAATGCTTCTTTTGATGCAGCCCAGGACACGGTTGGTTTCTGGGCTGCCAGCGCACACTGCCGGCTCATGTTCAGCTTCTCATCCACCAACACCCCCAAGTCCTTCTCCTCAGGGTAGTTGCAATATGTGACTAAAGAGAAGTTTGTGTATGCTGCAATTGCAATGATGTACCTGCAGTTGCTAAAGCAGCTGACACTGCCACTGGAAATTTGTTAGGATTCTACAAGTTTCACTGTAGACATACAGAATGAATCACAGTATATAGGCACCAGTGGTATCACCTGTACTTCCTTTCCTACTTCTTGCCAGTTAAAAGAAAGCAGAAAGATCAGACTGTTTACAAGCATATTACCCTATTCTGCTTCAGCAGCTGGGTTAGGTGGGGGGTAATTAATGCTTTAATATAATTTCTGATAGAAATAATTAGTGCTTTAATATATTTCTGATAATTTTTTAAAAAGAGAGCTTTTACAAGACTATGGCTCCAACAGCACACCAAGCTGTTGTTGTTTTTTATTATTCTAAAGTGCAGATGAGTATCCTAGTCACCATGCAGTTGCATTTATCCAGCTTAGACCAACCCTTACTCTCTATTTGATTTATCCTTATTTGTTGTGACACATCCATAATCAAGATTAAGAGGTAGTGAAGCCAGGTCAATGTAACACAGAATCTACCACAGATTCACATGAAGCATAAATAGCAATTTAGTGTGCTACTGGTTACGCTGTTCCACAGGTGCCAATATCTACCCCACAATAAATGCCAAGAGCTTTCTGGAAATTAAGGTAGACCAAAATACACTACAGCCCTCGGTAAAAAACGGCTACAGACTAGCAGAACACTTACGTAGCCCAAGTACTACAGACAAGGAAAAGTGAGAACACTTAAAGTTCCTCAGACTTGGTCTTATGACTTGAATGACCTTGGGCTCCTTTGAAAACATCCAGCACAACCTTACATAAAACACGCAAACAACACCAGTCTCAGTTCTGCACTCCTGGGATTTTGCCAGCACTCACAAACTGGTCCAAAAAGAACGTGTAGCAAGACGGAGACATCCTCATCTAATACAAATTAGGTAGTTCCACTTCTGAACTTGAATCAAGAATCAAGAGTAATGAGTCCATGTGGGTCTTCTCTGGCAAGAGTCTGTGGAAGACACTAATCTGACAGTCTTAAAAAGGGTATCTTTAAGGCTAATTTTAGCCTTTCATCATACAGACAAGTAAACTCAAGACATTTAGCGAGTTTTATTTCAGCAAGTTTTATTCAGTGAGTTTATTACTTGTAGGAAATCTTTGTACAAGGTAGGGAAAGGAGCCAGGTCTCCCACCTTCTAGCCTCCAATTCCAGTCATAAGGTCAGTCTCAATGTTAAACATTATTAATTGCCAAGTATTACTACAAAGCACATATTTTATGTAAACCTTTTTTTAAAATTAAATGAATGGGTGTTTTTTCTACTTCCTTGTTTTAAGCGAGCCATTGTAAACAATACATCCACAGAAAGAAAGCAGCAGCCAAACCCAAATTTCATCAGTGTCACTGTTTGGCTATCATCAGCCTCCTGGATTTACTGTATTAATACAATAATACATTAACTCCCACTAAAATATTCTAATCCTGCAATTAATTTCTCTTCTGTGAATAGCTCTTGAGGGCGCAGCAGTCTATAGTCAAGAGCCTGGACTGTGATCCAAAACTGTGTACCTGAAAGAAAAGACCTTTTGACCTCTTTCAACAACACTTTAAATAGAATGTGCAAGGGAAGCAAGAAAAGTATTTATTTAAACAGCACAGCACCTTTCAAACCCCTGCTCTTTTTGACTGTGGGGAGCCATTTGTTCCAAGGCAAGTAAGCAAGTAAAGCAACCTGCTGCCTCACTATCCTGTATCACCAGTGTTCTCTCCATCCTTTCTCCTTCAAAGTGTCTGTGCACAGGGAGGTCTCAAAATTTTTTGGAGTTTACTGGATCAAACGGCAGATTTTTAAAGCTGCCTAAATTGCTGTTTCATATTATTTATTATGCAGTATATTAAATCTAATGTTTCATAAGCAAGTGTTTGTTTAATTCATCAGATGAAAGCAACACTCAGAAAGCTGTGTTCTCTCCCTGCTACAGAGGTGTAACAGCAACACAAACATACCGATCTGGAAAGGAGGCGTATCAATTATCTCAGTGCCAAGAAAATACCTTCAGTCACGTTTTTTCTGGTGACACTAAGCATCCCCTCCTCATATGGACTTTCCTTGAAGTTGTGAATATTCAACGCCTTCAGTATCAGAGTTCTGCTGCCTAAGGATGAACATAAGGTTACAAATACCCCTCCAGACCCCCTCTTCTCTGAGGGACAGAGTTCTCTGGAGCAGTAAACAGGGAGCACTTCACTGAATTAGCAAACTCACTAGCAAACAGAGGTTACTTCTTCCCTCACAAAAACCAAAAGCACATCATAAATACTGTTGTGGTCTTGTTTTGCTTTGTTTGTTTATTAAAAAAGCAAATTAGG
>NW_010144793.1:0-257 GCF_000699245.1 Pterocles gutturalis
TGTGCACCTCGCGGGGCTCCTTCCGCCGGCGCTGCCGGGCAGGGACACTGCCAGCACCGGGGACGCGGCATTGGGGTGACATGGGGGTCCCTCCTCCACACCGCAGGAGCCCGGCGCAGCCCTGGTGGGGTCGGATGCCTGGATCCATCCTTTGTGCCGGGGGGGGAACGGGGTCCCTGGCAAGGCCCTGGTGCTGCCACATCAGTGGGAGCTGCGTGGGGGACATGGGGTGCCCGGCTGGGGACTGGGACGGGGGG
>NW_010144793.1:640-853 GCF_000699245.1 Pterocles gutturalis
ACATCACCCCCCAACCCCGCTGCTGCTCTTCCCTCTCCAGGATCTGAGCCCCGGGTGCAGATCTGGATCAGCTCTGGCTGCTGAGGGCTGGAGCCCAGCTCGGAGCCGGGATCTGATCCCAGGTCCCTGTCAGCCTCAGCGTCACCCTTAAACCAAAAGAAAAAGAATCTCAGGATGGAACACAGTCAAACGAAAGACGTGGCAGATGTTTCT
>NW_010144794.1:0-208 GCF_000699245.1 Pterocles gutturalis
TAAAGAAACAGAGCCAACACCTTAAACCCCTTCCTTGCCATCAGACAACCCACAACACCTACTAGGGCCAGCTCCGCGGGTGGAGGACCGTCCTCTTCACTCTTTTGCTGTCCCACAAGCAGCCAGCAAGCCGACCCGAGCACTGCCATGTTCTCCAGCATGGATACGGCCACGGAGGAGGAATTCATCCCTGTCTGGTTTCTGGATG
>NW_010144794.1:1442-1746 GCF_000699245.1 Pterocles gutturalis
GCATACTGGCAGCACTGAGCCGGCACCGGTGGGCTCTGGTCCCTGCTGCTGCCAACGGCGAGCACGTCCTTTGTGCTGCCCCACTTCCAGCGGTGCTCACTGACAGCACAGCCCGGGGCCGGCAGAAGGGGGTGGAGGAGCTGCAGGCAGAGGATTTCCTGGGGTGCGCAGCAAGCGCAGAGCTATCTTGTCACCCTCGTCACCCTGGCAGGAAAGGACGGCAACAGCAAAGCATCAGTGAGGAGCAGGGGATGAGCAGGATCAGTAGGGTCGCCCAGGGACCACGACAAAGCCCTCTCATCTT
>NW_010144795.1:0-604 GCF_000699245.1 Pterocles gutturalis
CTCCCAGTTTGTCCAGTTTGACGTAGGTCTCCAGTTTCCCGAAGCCAATCTCAGACTGGGAGAGGGGGGTACACGGTTACTGGGGGAACTGGGAGGCACTGGGGGGGCTGCCCCAGCCCCTCCCGCCACATACTGGTCTGTACTGGTTTATACTGGGCCATAAAGCTCTATACTGGTCCGTACTGGTTTATACTGTGCCATAGAAATCCATACTGGTCTGTACTGGTTTATACTGGGCCATAGAGCTCTATACTGGTCTGTACTGGTTTATACTGTGCCATAGAAATCCATACTGGTCTGTACTGGTTTATACTGGGCCATAGAGCTCTATACTGGTCCGTACTGGTTTATACTGTGCCATAGAAACCCATACTGATCCCTACTGGTCTGTACTGGTTTGTACTCGGCCCGCCTAGAGGTGACTGGGGGACACTGGGAGGGGTTACTGGGTGGTTTTAGCACTCCATACTGGTTTATACTGGTTCATACGGGTCTCTACTAGCCCATACTTGTTTATACCGGTTTATACTGTTTTATACTGGTTTATACTGGTTTATACTGGTTTGTCCCACCCGGGGTTTGTGCGGCAGCTGCCACAGGTCGG
>NW_010144796.1:0-1236 GCF_000699245.1 Pterocles gutturalis
CTTTTTAGTAACACTCAAAGTTTTTCTGTTTCTCTCTTTGCCTCTCTTGCTCTCATTCTTTCTTTTCAGTATGTATAACAGGCTGCCTTAGATCCATTTTCTTCTTGGTAACTATTGGTATAGGATGATTAATGGTTTCCTCTCTTTTGTGGTGTGGCATTTCTTCTCTACTCTTCTCACATTTGAGAATATAGGGTTCTTGCAAATAAACAGAGGCCAGATTCAGTGCACTGAAAACGCTTGTCTTCAACAGCAGCCCTGCTAACTTGCATCGGAAGATTGCGTAGACATAGTGAGAGTACTTCTCAATTAATTACTTTGAAAAAGTAACCCACAGGAGCCAAGGTTTCAGTGCAGACTGTAAAATGCAGCCAGGAACTCAAGTGAAGATAAATGTGTTTAGGCTAAGCACCTCCATGTCTTGTGACTGTATTATCGTTACTGTTTGAATTATGTAGTTTAAGCCTATAATCTCATGTACATCTGTATGGGTGAGTCACCCCATTAGAATGGAGAGGAGACATGCTTGGAGAGGAAATCCTTATCTTTCAAATAAAACAAAAACAAAAGCAAAGAAGAAAATGCAGAAAAGTAAAGAAACGTATTCTTGATTTATACATTGATAATCATCTCCAGAAATGGCCCTAGGAAAAAGGACATAGGAATAACAATTTCAAACTAGATTTAAAATCTACAAGTTCTGTGCTGATTTCCAGGTGGATCCCTAAAGATCAAGGAATCTCCTTTTACTTCTAACACTGCCTCTATTTGGTACCTGGGAAAATGTACTTATTATAGTCATTAACTGCTCAGCTATCAGTGAAAGAGGTTAAGTTACCTGCTTTATACCTCCATTTAGGCATTTATCTCTACCACCACATACCTCACTCACTTTGTAACAGAGCTAGTGATGGGCAAGTAATTTCCCCTGCATTTTCCCCCATAATTTTATTTGAAAGCAGCACAGATTTAAGTTGATGTGAAGAGAGACCTCTCTGAAACTATGTTCCTCTTAGGCGAAGAAATACTCCCTTTATTTGTGCCTAATAATCTTAGACATAACTGGATAATACGAAAACAGAGCACTGCACATCAGAAAAATGGCCATGTGATACAGAAAAATGCACCAGTCTTTACTGATCACATTTTCCTGTCGTTATACTAAGCTTTCTATATTATCATACCATCATAGCTCTTAGAGAAAGGAAAGATTGACTAAATATTATCTGTAAGGTT
>NW_010144797.1:0-216 GCF_000699245.1 Pterocles gutturalis
GTGTGGGGGGGGTGGCAGGAGCTGGCCCCCAACGCGCTGTGGCTGGGGGCTGCAGGGAGGCTTTGGGGGCGCAGAGGGACAGGCGCTGGGGGTCAGCAGGGTGCAGGGGGGCACAGCAGGGTCTGGTGGGGTCCAGTGGGCTTCACCAAGGGGCAGGGGGGTTCAGAGGCGCTCAGCGGGGTGCAATGGGGTGCTGCGGGCTACAGCGAGATGCCA
>NW_010144798.1:0-1011 GCF_000699245.1 Pterocles gutturalis
AAGGATCTTTTGTCTATACAAATTAATTGCAAAAGCTTTTTCTCAAGGCTTTGCAAGAGCTTGGAGCTTACATGCTCCCCTATTTGGTTGGTTTGTTATTTTAGATTATTTGATTTGTTATTATGATTAAATATTAGATTATATTTAGATGACCCCTCAACTAGATGAATTGCTCTAATAAAAAAATTGAGCTCCTATAACTTCTTTTGCTGTTTGTCCTTGGACTACCCTACTACACCACCACATCTTTGCTGGCTACCATTGCCTAGTTCATGATACTGCAGAGGGGTATTTCGGCTTTTCTTTTCTTCTTGGCTAGTTTCAGTACCTGCTGTGGCCGGGGTGGTTGTGGGGTGTTTGGTGCATCTTGCAGCTTCTTGTTTGTGCAGGGCAATGCTCCGTTACCCCATCGATGTGTTTGCCTGCGCACACAGCTCGTGGGTGGATGGCATGCCTGCTGGCTTAAGCGTTGTTTATTTTGCTATCTCTCCAGATGCATGTGCAAATACCAGCTGGTGGCCAGTGTCAATGGTGTTGAACTTGTGTGCTCCTGCTGCACCACTGGTCATTTTGGGTGGCATCCCGAGCCTGGCACTGGCCTGCAGGTCGGTCACCTCCTCCGCGCTTTGACGAGTGGGAAGCACACGCCGGGCAGCGGAAAGGTGCGTGGCTGCGGCTGGCAGCAGCTCTGAAGAATGGGAACATGGTGAAAAGTGTTTGTACCTTTTGGGGGTTTGATACCTGGAGGTGGGGACAGCCCCAGGCTCAGGGATTGATGGCAGCGAGGGATGATGGAGCATGGTCTGTGGGTGGCTGCTGCCGCCAGGCTGGAAAAGATGGTGTAAACTGCACTGAAAGCTGGAGCAGGGGTGAAGTGACATGGGGAAAGGCAGGCAAATCGAGTCTTGTGGTTGCTCAGCACGAGGGAAATCAAGTCCCGTGGTTCCTCAGTGCCCGGCGGGTGGGGAGAGCTGGATGGAGCCCCGGCTGCCAATATGGTGAGTCTGTACC
>NW_010144798.1:1194-1517 GCF_000699245.1 Pterocles gutturalis
GGGGCGATGCTCAGCCCGGTGCAGAGCGGCGATGGGTGCGTGGGGACAAGGGTGTGAGAGCACAAGGATCGGCACCGGCTCTGCCGGGCAGCTGTGCCTGCGGCACCGGCGTTGTTGCCAGCGGTTGGCCCAATGCTGTTTTTAATTCTGTCATGATAAGGTTTGCTTGTTTTTTTTTTTTTTTTTTCCCCTTAAAGTAAATAATTACATGAGCTTTGCAAACGTTAATAAGTAAATAAAGTAGAAATGATCACTCGATGGTCAGCTCTGCGGGTCATGTCTCCACAGTCTCTGCTCTGTGGCTTCTTGCTTGAAGTACTTCG